>NW_006791339.1:715611-720991 GCF_000442215.2 Lipotes vexillifer | reverse complement strand
AGCCGGGGGGGGGGGGGGGGGCGGGTGAGGGAAGAAACGGCCTTCCCTCGATGTCAGTAGCACTCCCGTTAATGATAAAATGTTCTTTTCATGATTCCACTGGAAACGAAATAGTTCCAGGAGTTTTAAAACTTCTGTACGTTTTTAATTGCTTTATCTTATGTCCCGCTGAAAAGTTGATGTCGTCCTCGTTAATTTTAGAAAAGCTCCTAAGTTTACAAACTCAAGCAAAACTTTTGTCACCTTTACTTTCTCAAATTAAAAAAAGAAAAAAAGCACTGTTTTTCATAAACATCAAATTGAAAGGGAGCGTTAAAAAAAAAAAAAAAAGGAGGGAAAGCTCCAACCTACCTATGCTTGGGGTCTCCTGGCTCAATCTTTGAAATTGTTGCAAAGCTCCCACGCTCACTGGTGATTCTTAAAAGGGGTAAAGTCCTATGAAAGTGTATCTCCAGCCCCAATCAAAACATCAATTTGGCAATCTGGCCTCTCTCCCCCTGCACTCCCGAGCTGCCACTTCAAAGCCGCAGCAACAAGTCAGTAATTGTAACTTTGCATCTAAATATTTAAGCGAGAGTCTTGCAGTCGCGTGTCCATTTACAGTCCTCATCTGTGCTCTAATTCCATTACGGCACAAAGCAAAAATGTTTCCCAAAACTCACAAACAGGAAAAGCGTCACCCTGCTGCTGCAGCCGCTGGAGGAGGAGTTGATGAAGGAGCAGTTTCTATTGATTAGTCACTGCTTTTGTGTTAAGGGCTTTCTTTAAAATAAGAAAAAATGGGGGGAGGTTGCAGAAATTTCACTAATGTGAGCCTCAGGCAAGGAAGGGGGAAAAAAGAGAAGAGAGGGCGGGGGAGGCGGGCTGCGTCTAGATGAAAGTGAGAAGGACATAAAGGAGGCAATTGAGTCGGCTGCAGCCCGGCGAGCTAAGCTTCGAGCCGGCCGGAGCTCAGGGGAGGGGGCGGCGCGGCGCTTTGGCGCAGGGCGCAGGAGTGGGGGCCGGCCCATTGTGGCGGCGCCCGCGGGCCAGCTCCGCAGCGCCGGGGGAGGAACAGAGACGCCTATTGAGTGGCCCCAGCGCGGGCCGTGCCCACAGCCCCAGTTGCCGCGACCGGGGCTAGGTTCCTACCGCTGCGCCTGCTCGGCTCTTGGGGAGAGGAAGGGTGTGTGGGGAGCGGGGTGGTGTTGGGGGGAGATGAGGAGGGTGCTGGGGGGGGGGTGTTCCTGGCTGCCCTACCCTCTCCTTCCACCCTGGCAAAAGAGCTGGAAGCAAAGATCCAGGAGGGGCGCACAGCGTCTATTGCGCGCCTAGGGCGCACGGGCCTGAGCGCCCCGCGCCGGCCCGAAGCGCTGCTCTTGCATTGGGCGAGGGACACTGCAAAGTTGGGAAGGTGAAAGAGGCCATCCAGAAGAAAGGACAAGACCCTGGAGAGAAAAACGAGGGCCGTTCTGACCTCTTTCAGGGTACCTCTCTCCCTGTGTCCCAGTCTCTGACAAGTGAGAGAGGTACTCGGGAAAGCCAGTCTCAGAAACATCCGGCAGGCCGGAAAGGAAGCTGGAACCTCCAGAGAGAGCGCGCCGCCCTGATCATGACACCTAAACGTCCCTCCTCAGCCAGGCTCCTCCTGCCCGGCCTGGGAGCTCAGAGCCCTTTATCAACATTCAGTCTATTTTCCAAGCGGGGCAGCCTGGGGCTTTTGCGGCCCAAAGGATAGAGGGAAATTTTTTTTTTTTGAGGTTTCTAAACTTCCCTTCAAACTACACTCCACTCTGTCCTTTCTCTGGGCCCCTCTTGTCCTCCAGGGCTCATCTGGAAAGGGAGCTAGAGGCACTGAAGAGACTGACACTGCATCTTCCCTGACAACCCCAAATTAAATTAGACTTCAGCCTCCGAGTTGTGTGTATGTGTGTGTTTTCAACGGTTCAGCCCCCTCTGGGGAGAACACTCTGATTTTGAAAATGGTAGCAATTGCCCTTGAATGGCAGCGGGCCCAGCTAGACGGCCCAAAAGACTAGAAACATTTTGTAGGTGAAATGGCCACTTTTTCCACGCTGGAAAGTCCATAAAACTTCCTGGCGCAGCAGCTATTGGGGCTCATTGAATAATTCATCCCTCATTGCAAGCCCATAATGTCTATTCTCGGGCCTTTGTGGGGCTGTTTTCTCTTCTTTTCTCCTTGAATTATAAAAAGGTTGCCTTCCTTTGTTCACATCAAGCTGCTGCGAGCTGGAGCTTTGTCTGGGCCGAGCTAAAGTGTGAGTTTCAATGGACTCTCCAGGCTTTGTCTCCCAAGTTCATCTCCAAGTGTAGATTGTGTAGAGAAGGCCTTCTTTGTAAAAGCTGGAAAAGTTGTACAAATGTTTGACCAGCTCATTTGGGGCGTTTTGTCTCCTGGGCCTCGGTTGCCGGTGCTGCGAGGGAGCTGTCGAGCTGCGGAGCAGGCGCCTCCAGCAACAAGTAGCAAAGCCTTGCCACCCTTCACCCCCCCCCCTTCCCAAGCCTCTCCTACCCTCTGGGCTCATTGCCCCGCTGCCTGCAGGGGCCCGTTAGGTTTGGGGTTGGCTGGTTTCTCGCCTTCCTCCCTCCCCAGCACCTCCGTGATGCATCTAGACCTAGAATAAAAGCTGGGGTCTCTTCTCAGAGACCAGGGCAGAAACGCACCCCTCCAAAAGGAAGGGCTTAAACTGAGTCCATGTGAGGCCCCTGCTTTAGAAGGAGGGAAGCAACAGCACATGTATCTCCCCTGCCCAACCTGCTGTGGGTTTTGGTGTCTTTTCTTGATTGCCTGTGTGTGCCGGGGCATCTAGGCACCTGTTTATCGCTGAAATCTGTGGTTCGGATATATAACATTGAAATCTGGGTCCCTTCGAGGTTGTGTACAGAGTTTGCATTGATTTGTAAAGCTGCCGCTCCGGAGGGCCAGCGGTCCGCCCCGGAGTTGAGCAATGAAGGTAAAAGAAGCGACCACTTTCCTGACCCACAGTCCTACCCTGGATGCCACCGGCTGAGGGCTCAGACCCAGCCAGTCGAAGTGGGTGACCGCTCCAAGCCCACCTGGGGAGCCGCCTGCCCTTCTAGGGCAACTCAAAAGTCAACTCAGCCCAACGAAGTCCCGGCCCCGGGCGAGGGAAGGCCACGCATGGGGGAGGGGGTCACCTGGCAACTCCTGGCTCTTTGCGCTTTGGAGGAGGTGCAACCATCCCCAAGGCCAAAAGTGCTGAGACGCAAAACGGCTGAGACTCTCCTGCTGCCGTGAACCCTTCCAGGTTCAACTCCCACGGGGTTGGCTTTCTTTTGTGGGAGTGGGCGTACCTTTAGAGTCTGAAGACAACCCGCCGGCTGCACTTATGACTCCGCGGGGGAGATTTCCTCTTGAGGCTGACAGATCGCAGCCAACAAGAAGACAATGGTCCGCACCCCTGGGCGGAGAAAGGGTGCCGGCACTGCGAGCCCAAGAACTCAGACCCCCTCGGTTTGTAACCCAGAGCTTAGGCTTGTTTTACTTCCCAGACACGCACAGCTCAAACCCTACCGCGTTTGAAAACCAATTTAAAACAAACCAAAGAACAGCCAACTTACAGATACACATTTATAAGGCAATCAATGTAGTGCAACCTTAGGACCCCACTGCCTTAAAGAGTTTTGGGTCTCTCTCTCTCTCGTCCTCGTTCCCGTTCCTCTCCCTCTCTCCTTCTCTGTGCCCCCCTACTCCTATTCTGATGTGGAAACCCCTTTGGAGACCCGGGCGTTTCCTAAGGGCGGAAAAAGTTCCTTTAACCTCCGGAGCCTCACGGACTGCCCCCTGCCTCACAACCGCTCAGAGACGCCCAGTCCCGTACCCCAGAGGGCAGCAGGGTGGCCCCGCACCCAGACCGCAATTTGCAGTTCCGCCTTCCGTGGGGCTGCGAGTGGTGTGGAGGAAAGGTTTAAAAATAGAAGAAAAAAAAAAAGAAAGAAAAGATTTTTGTGTTCACTGTAAGTGCGTCTCTGGTCTTTCACTTGAACGCTCTTAGCCGGGTGCAGGGGATATGAGCGAGAAGGGGCCTTGACACGAGCGGGGCCGCGCCGCCCTCAGGACCCCAACGTCAGAGCGCGGAGTCCGGGGAGGCGCCGGCCCCCAGGGCGCCGCCCAGCGCGCCGCCGCTTACCTCGTTCGCTCAGGATGCCGTCGATGCTGTGTTTCGCCTTCTTCTCACTGTCCTCCGCCTCCTTCCTTTCCAGGTCGGCCTCCTCCTCCTCGCCTTTCCCGAATTTACTCCTCAGGATGCGGCTGATGGAACTCACTGGGGGCGGAAGGAGGAAGGGGGCGCTTACGACTGAGACGTGCAGGGCCGCGCTGCAAGGGGCCCCCCGGCCCCCAGTCGGGGTACGGGCGGGGGGGTCTGGAAGGCCTGCCCTAAACAGCTTGCTTCTGCCTCCTCCAGCGTCTTTGGGCATCCTCGTCCTTCTACCCCCCCCCCCCCGACCTTCCGACTCATGCCCCCCATCTCATAATCGGCCTCTAGGAACAGCGAGCCGGGAGCCTGGAAAGCTCGCACCTCCAGGTTAGGGCCGGGAACCGCGGTCTCGGTCCGCTCTCCCCAGTAGGATGTTTCCCTCCTAGACTCCACAGACGGGTCTCTAGATCTCCAATCTAAGAGATTTCTCCCGCCAGCCACACTGCACCGCCTCAACCTGAAGGCATTGCGCCCCGCGGTTCGCGGTAAAGGCAGGAAGAACCAGAGCGGACCCGTCCCCTGCAATTCAACTTTTTTCTTTTTTCTTTTTCTTTCTTTCTTTTTTTTTTTTTTTTGAGGCCATAAAGGGTTTAAATTTCAACTGCAGGATCGTTTCCTATTGTAAAAGTCAAAAGAAAATGCACTCTCCCCCATTTATTTTTTCCAGATTCCAGTCTGGTAAACAAATCCATGCTCCGAAATATCTCGTTCTCGCAGGGGGGAAAAGGGAGTTTCCTTTTAATTAAAAACAAACCCGCGCGCCCTCGCCCTCGCCAGCGCTCGCCCCTCTTCTCCCTCCGCCTCCCCCTGGCCGCCGGGGGCGCCGGATGGGCCCTGGGACTCTCGGGAAAAAATCCCGGCCGTTGCCGAAGCCTCCCCTCCTTGGCGCGCACGATGAAGTCTCGGTTGGCGCGGCCCCATCTCCCTTCGGTTAGGATTACCAAAACATTTGTTTCTCTTTAAAAGGGAACATCAATATTAATAAACGCTTGGCCTCCGCCTCGCGTTTCCTGCCCTGCCTCTTCGACAGAAATCCTCTTTGGGGAGCCCTCAGCGGCGGTCTCTCAACCCCAGGACAAGCAGCTCATCACTCCCTCCATAAAACGCCAAAAACGTCTAGCTCGTAAATATTTCAGAGCCCTGGGAGGGGCCGTCTTCCG
>NW_006791339.1:709209-715601 GCF_000442215.2 Lipotes vexillifer | reverse complement strand
TTCCGATCGCCCAGATCGATCATTGGGGTGATGATGGTTCAGATGGCTCGCCCGGATAATAGCGACTGACGCCTCGCCCCAGGAAGACGTTAATGAGCCTGGTACCTGAGGGTACGGTGTTTCGGTCACAGACCGCGTCCTTGAGTAATTTGTCTCGAATTTCCCAGCTGAACATGCCCGGGTTCTCTCTTTTGTACTCCTCAATTTTCTTCTCCACGTCAGGCGTTGTCACCTGCTTTAAGAGAACAGGCAGGCAGGCGTTGGTACCCAGTCCTCTGGGCCAGATGTGGCGGCCGCACCGCCTCCGGCCTGGAGGGACGCTCCTTCTTGCGCCCCCTGGGAAGGTCCCTCTGCTTAGCAAAAGGACCCTTGCTCTCTGGGGCTGTGTCCTTTAGAAAGGGGCAGAGAGGAAACCATCCCACCCGGAAGCAGCCTGGGTACTCCTCCCCAGATCAGCCCCTCGATCGGCTTAAAATAAGAAGAGGTATGACATATTGGAAGGGGTGTACTTTCTGATCCATGGAAATAAAGAAAGGCAACCTCTTACACTGAATCAACCTGAAAACGAAACTAAAAAAGGAGTGCTTGAAAGAGTAGCAGAAAACTCAAGTTAGATCTGCAACTTGGGCCTTTTCCAAAGGAGCACGAGATTTTAGCTAAGGTGAAGTCCAAAATGAAACGCAAATGGTGAGTATCCAGGTTTTTTTTTAATTAGAGAGGATAGCAAATATGGATAATTTTAGAGGCTGGCTCTTTTTTTCCCAATAAAAAGAGTTTCCAGAGATTCTCAGAGAGGTTGCAAAGGGGGCTGGCATGGCAGGAGGAGAGGCGGTTGTCTGGAAGTCTTCAGTTTACCAGAACCGTCCTTTGGGTTTTGCCCTGTGGCAACTAGAAAATTATATTGGATTTTCCCCACATCCAGAAGAAAAGGCAGACCTTATACAATCCCCTCCCACTCAGCCGTAGCCAGTATGATTCTCTTTCCTTTCTTAAGGAGAACCAAAATAATTTGAGGATAGCACCAAAGTACCTTTTAAAAGCCAAGTCATTGGCTCTTTACAAAGAAAACAAATCACCCTGGCTTTTGACTCCTTGAAGACAATCTGGACTGGAGGCGACTGGGGATGGGAGTTGGGAGAGAAACCATTAAAAACCAAAAGTGGCTCCTTGGATTAGTTTTGGAAAAGGCAGTGCAGTGGCTGGGAGCTGGGATGATACTTGGGGAAGAAACCAGCAACAGGTGGGCACATACAGCTTGCACACTTTGGGTGTTTGCCTATTAAAATAATTTGATGGGGATTCCAGGACTCTGGGGCATAAAAAACAAATGCTTTATCACCTTTGCAAAAAGGCTGGAGTTTTTCCTTAGCATTTATCAAGGAGCGCCAGCTAAGACAGCACTCTAGCCACTTCCCTTCAACCCCCAATACACACACACCCCCCCCTACACACACACACACACACACACACACACACACACACACACACACACACACACACCTTCTCAGATTTGGAAAAACTCCTCAGAAAGCCCCAGGTGGCAGTCCTTGCCCCCTGCCCATTCCTCCCTAGCTCGGGACACTGCAGGCAGGAGGCCTCCAGGGCCAGGACCACGCACTCACCTTGGGCTTGCTGCCACCGATGGCGCCGGGACGGATGGAGCCCGTCTCCTGATATCTGCACAGGATCTTAGAGACGCAGCCGTGGGACACACGCAGCTGGCGGGAGATGACACAGGGCCGGATGCCGTGGTGGGCCATCTCCACAATCTTGTGACGGATGTGGTTGGGTAGTGGCCTGCCGTTGATAAATACACCGCCAAGTTGGTTGACCCGGCCCTGGCCGAGGGGGGTGGACACTGAGAGCAGAAGGCGAAGAGAGAGACGCACAGAACGTCATTTCGGGAGAGCAGAGAGCAGCCCAAAAGATGAACCCACCTAATTTCTCACTCCTCTGGCCAATCGCCATGTTACAGCCTCAACACTGAAACTGCTCCATTCAGGCTCCCAGCCCCAGACCCTGTTTCAACTACACTTGTTCAAATTATTAAGCAATTCAGGGGCACATAATCTTGTGTGAAGGGAACAACCAGGGCAAAGTAACTCGCTCCAGTGAAACTGTCTCCCCTTTGCGCCCAGGAAAGGGGACAACTTGTGGGGGGAGACTCTGAGGCTGGAACAGCCTCCTGACAGAAAGATGTTCACCCAGGCCTTCTCGAAGTCGCACTAAACCCTGTCTAACTGGGGCAGCTTTCTTTCTAAGGCACTTGGAGGAGCTGACAGCCCTTCGGGTTTCTGGCTAAGAGGGCCGCAGCCAAAGGTCAAAGAGGGTCCTGAAAGCAAGCCGCAGGTGTCAGTGCGTGTCACCTGTTACACCTCGGGACAGAGGCGACAGACGGGTCTGCTCGCAGGTCCCCTCGCTTCCGCTGGTGCCCTGGATATTACATCCTACTCCGGACTGAGGGCCAAGGCTGGGCGCCACCCGGTCAGCATCCCGGCTCGGGCGCCTCAACCTCGCAAATTGCCTAGAAAGTTTCGGGCTTGCAAATCCTCTTGCCTCCCTGGGATTCCAGAACCTTCAGGCTAACTGAAAGGCAGTTCCCCAAACGGGTTGGGGAAACTTCGAGATGCCACTGGAGATGAACGGAATTCTAATTAATAAATCAATTAATACTAAATTTTCCAAACTCCACCACAACTTTGCCGCGGCAAGAAATTCCTTCCGGAATTAACAAAAGTTTAGCAAACATGGGAGCAACCGGGACAGTTTTGAGATGCCTTCGGGTGGACAAAATGCTGAGAAGTCGCTTTCTGGTGCTCAGAAGCCGCCTGATCCTCTCCCCACCAAGGCATTTCCAAAACAACAGAGGAAAGCGCAACGGCCCAGGAGCAGGCCTGACGGCCAAGTTCCGCGAGGACTTGAGAGAGGGGCGCTTCGTTTGCCCAGAGAAAATCGAGTCGGGATCTCGCCCGACTGTTCCCTCCTGGGGCGGGGGTACACCGGGAATGGGCTCCTGGACGCGCCAAAGGAACCTGTGGAGACCCGGGGCTGGGTGCAGCAGCCCCGCCGCGGCCCCGGGGTTTTGGGCGGCGCTGAGGCCCTTTCTTACCTTCCAGCGGGAACCCGCTGCGCGGGTAGTTCTGCCCCGGGCCCGGCCGCATCATCCTGGGCACAGCTCCGGCCAGTGTGGTCATCCTGGGGACAGCGCCGCTTGGAAATTATATCCAGGTGAAGGAGAAACAGAAGGACGAGAGAGGCGCTGGTGACCCTCGGCAACTCCCCCGAACGTGGAGAGCCCCTCCCCAAAAAGACTGGAGCGAGAGGAGGGACACGGGGAGGGGGTTGTTCGCTCCTAGTCCAAAGAGAGGCTCGAGGTGGAACCGGGGAAAGGGGCGGGCAGGGAGGGCCCAGAGTCCAGGATCCCGAGCCCAGGGCGGAAAAGTTTGGTGCGAAGCTGGGCGAGCGGCCCCGCGGCTGGGAGCGCTGGGGAGGGGGCTCGGAGCGCCGCGACGAGCCGAGGGGGGGCGGGAATGCAGGGGAGTAGGGGGCTCAGATGAGCACATATAGAGAGATGGGCAAGGGTGAGAGATGGCAGTTTAGGGTTCAAGGGTGAGAGCTGAAGTGTGAGGACTAGAGGGGGTGGCCCTGGCCCAGTCCCAGCCCAGAGGAGGCAGGTGGAGTGGAGGCTGGGGGGGGGGGGGGGGGGGTGCCGGGGGCGGTGCGCGGCCGGCCTGAGTCTCCTCCCGTCGTGACACCGAGTGCGGGGATCCGGACTCGGGAGCATTTATTAGTTCTTTCGCCCAAAGCTTGGTCAGGAGCCCTGAGCTGCGATTGGCCGACGGGGAGACCGTCCCGGGTGGCGGAGACACGCGCTGATTGGGCGACAGCGGCCACTTTCTCTTCCCATCCCCGGCGGCGCCGAAGCCTCGGCAGGCCCGGAGAGGAACCGGCGCTGCGCCTCTTCCCCGGGAAGAGAAGGGTACACCCACGGAAACAGGGAGAGACAGTCCGAGGGAGATGGCAGCTGCTGAGACTGGAGAGGGGTCCGCGTCCGTCTGTCTGTCATTCTATGTGTGTCTCTCTCCGTGACTTTCTATTTCTCCGTCTCCTTATCTCTCGGTGTGTATCTCTGTGTGTCTTTCTCTGTCTCTGACTCTTCCTCTCATTCTGTCTCTCTGTGTGTCTCTATGCCTCTGTTCTCCCTGCGGCTCTGCCTCGCGCCCGCTTTCCTTGGCTTACTTGCCAAGGAAGGGGGTGCAATTACAATAAGAAGTCATTGGAGCCCCCAGACATCTTTAGTCTTCCTTCCTCTGGTCCATGCCCCTTGGCATAGGCTTATTATGAGGGTCTTCCCTATGGGGTTCCTCTCAGGAAGAGTCCAGAGTGTGCTGATAAGTTCTTTTGTCTTCACAGTCTGGGGGCAGGGATAGTGTGAAGCTTAGGTAGTGGCTGGAGGCCCCAGTACTGGTTGGTTGAAGGCTGGGGAAGGGAAGAGAGAGGAAAAAGGTCTCCTCTTCTTGATTAAAAAACCCTCTCTAGGAAGCCCCAGCTCTAAATCTGGAGGTATAGATTCCCCGAATGCTTTGGCAGAGATGCATCTATATGTTAAAGTTTTGCCCGGCTGCAGCATTTGTTCTCAGGAATTTATTATGGTATTCAGACTAAACTGCTGGCAAAATAAAAGGAGCAAAGTCTTGGCTAGGAGCTGAAGTGTCCCCAGCAGGATATGACGCCAGGAGTGTTGTAAAGACTGTCTGTCCTTAGAGAAGGTGCTATTGTGCATAGTCTTTTATTTATAACTTGGTAAGTGCCAGCGAACTCGCCTCCTTTACACCCCCGAGTGCCAGCCCCGCGCTCAGCACCGCGCTTTATTCGCTCGAGTCTATTCAAGGACTGTCACTCGGGGCCTGCGAGGTATTCAGGGCCTTAATCAATCAAAAGGATGAGAATCAGGCAGGTTTTTCCCTTTGAAATAAAGGAAACAATGACTTCTGGGCTTCAAGTTCCCCCTTTTCCTTTTACGATTTTGGAATTTTTTCTGCACTGGAGTTCTCCACCCTCTCTCTGAGACCTTCCCCTTCCCCTTAACTCACTTGACAGTTTTTACATGAACTCGGGCCCCCAAACCCAACTCCCCACCCCCTAATTAAGGCAAACTAAGAAGGCAAGATGGAGGGGGGAGTACAGCTGCTCAACCGACTGCGAGTGGGCTCTTCAAACATCCACTCGCAAGCGGGAAACGCAGGCAGCTTTCGGCTCTGCCCAAAGTCAAAAGGTTTGGTTGACCCTCTGAGCAAGGGGAGACCAGCCTCTGGAGACACCAGAAAAAGTCTGGACATGCCCTCACCCACCCAAGTGGGGAGGGCCCCACGTGCATTCATAGTACACAGGAGGGACGCTGCTTAGAATGCAGCCCTGTTTAACCTGGTTCTACATAAAATGATTCAATTTGTCAACGGAACAACTTTCTCAGTTCCTTTTTGCACACTTGGGGGCCACAAAAGCCTGTGTCCTGTTTCCTAAGCTACTTCTGGAGCTAGACTTTTTCCAAGTTTTCTGCCTCCAAAGGTTGAGTGGAGCGGCCAGAGCACTTTCTAGGGTCACCCGTCCGTGTTGGAGGAGGGAGACCCCAAAGTGTGTTTCCAGAGGGCAAACGCAGACTCAACTCACAGTTCAAAGGAGCCCTGGGACCCGCGGCAACGAGGGCTTAAAGAACGTCCAGGACGGAGTCTCATTTGTTTGGGAGCCGAGGGCTACGTCTTCAAGCCCTCCCCGTGGACCCGGTGCTCTCCCGCGGGGCGTTCTCTCTCTCGAGAGCCCGCGGATCCGGGAAGGGATGCGCTTGCCGCAGACTCGCTCTCCCGGGTTTCGCGTCCTCCCAATTGTAGAGCCGGGAGGAGCTTTGAATGGAGGTACTGCAGGTTGAAGTGGATTTCTTTCGAGGGCCCATAGGTGCCCGTCCAGTAGGCGCATCCATAAACCGACCACCACTTGCTGTAAAAATGTACAAATGGCTGGGGGGGGGAGGGGGGGGGGGGGGGGGGGGAGGGGCTGGCGGCCTGCAGCCCGGGAGTCTCTTTGCTGGCCTCTCCCCTGCCAGACCGCTCTGAGGTATATATGTAGCCAGAAGAGTAACTCGGCTCTTCCTCAGCCTGGCAGCAGCCAGAGGACCCGGGAGACCCAGGGACGGATGGGAGGGCACCCTCAGGCTCCTGGCAGCTGGGCCGGTCGGGCTGCGGGGTCACTTCCGAATTCCCCAAATTCCCTGAGGTTGGTATCCCCGAGGTCTGACTCGGGAGGGCCAGGACAGCGATGCTGGCTGAGACTCCCTGGCCGGTGGTGCCCACTCGTAGTCAGGCCAGACCAGGCGGGGAGGGGAGGGGGAGGCGGGG
>NW_006791339.1:690824-709168 GCF_000442215.2 Lipotes vexillifer | reverse complement strand
GGTGACCAACAGGTCACCGGAGGGCGGGGTAGTTCCCGGTTTCCCAGACTGGTTTCTAAAGAAAGCACCCGATTCTACACTCCAGCCACTCCTTCCCTATCTCGGAAGCTTGGGCCTCGCCTTACTTCTTTCCAAAGTCTCTCTGGAAGCCGAAGCTACACCCACACCTGACTCCCCGGAGCAGGAAGGGGATCTCCACCAGGGCACCTCCTCTGCCGGGAACCTGTGGGCCCCTGAGTCCCCATTCCACTCGCGGGCAAAGGAGTAACCCTGCAGTGGGGTTTGGAAGGCGGGCGCCTGGCCCTGCAGCCCTAAGCCCAGGTTTGGGAGGCAGTATCATTTCCTCAGACTGACAAATTACCCAGAGAGCAGCCAGGAGAGTCTCCAGCACAGTTCTGTAAAGGAACTGTGGTGTCCACCCGCACGTGCACGTGCAAAATGAAACTGGAGCCCTGAGGACAATAGTAGGATAATTCGACCCCAAAAGGAAAATAACTTGCAGCTGTTTCCTCTGCCCCCAGTTACAGAGGCACTTCAGGTGAAATAGAGAGCGGCTGCCCCTCCAAGCCCGTGGGGAGAATGCCCGGTTCACTAGAAGTCCCTCTGTCCCGGCCAGCTTGGATGCGTGGATCTGCAGTCCAGTCAGGTTGAGTGGAATCTGCTTTGGGCCAAGTGACACCCTTCAGCCCACAGCCCCGCACTTGTGGACCCCAGGCCACAAGAGTTTCACGGCCCACGGACTTCTTGGGCCTCCGAGAGGAGAGAGACCACTTCATTCTAGCCGGACACAGGCCTTAGGAGGAAATTATGAGCTGTGTAAAATAATGTCCCTGAAATGGAGGCGGGGGTGCCTTATCTGGAGGGTGTAGCCTCGTGGGGACGCGTCCCAGGGTTGCAGGCATCACTCAGGATGGAGTCCGAGGTTCGAGTAAACGCGACGGGAAACCCTCAATTCCGCGGAAAGGTTTTCCCGCGTTCACCGGGAGGAAATCAAAACGCCAGATCCTGACCACACGCTTCTTGGCCGGATACCAGACTGGTGATTGCTGGGGTTAAACCCGTGGCCCATCGCAGCGCCTGGCTTAGCGACCGTGATCAGGCCCCCAGCTGTTGTTTGTCAAAAGCTTTGGCGCCGCTATTCTCCCCCACTGGAAAATTAGTTGGGATGGGGTCGGATTTAGGGACTGGATGGGGATCTGCGCATCGCACTGAAATGTGGTGTGGGCCAGCCGCAGTGGTTTTGTCCCCGCGGTGCCCCTGTAGCTAGGGAAGCGGCCCCAGAACGTGTGAGCGGGTTCTCAATAAAGAACATATGGTTTGTGAGAAAAGAAGGAAAAAGAGGAAAGGAAACAGAAGGGAGAGGAAGAAGTGAGGTGTAAAAAAATATTTTTTGAAAGGCAGTGAGGGAGGGAGAGAATGAATCGCACAGCAGCTTGTCTCCTACAAGATGTCCACTTGGTTCTGCAAAAATTATTTTTATGCAAATAAGGAAGACAAGATGCCAGAATCTGGGAGAGGGGGGAGAGGTGTCTCATAAAAAATAGAATACATACTCTCTAACCTTCAAAAAGTGTTTTGCCCAGCTCGGAAAGGGTGTGTGTGTGTGTGTGTGTGTGTGTGTGTGTGTGTGTGCCCCAGTGATCTTTCTGGGAATTTTTTCTGTATCCCAAGGTTTCAACAAATATTGATTAAATGTCTACTCTATGCTAAGAGATACAAAAGAAGCATTTGTCATCCCTTTGTAAGGCAAACAAATTGAGATGAGATTCCTAAGATTTGGGGATTTCATGGAAGGGTAAAATTACATAGACAATACAAGCAAGAATATACTATTTTCCTAGGGCTGCCATAACAAGGTACCACAGACTGGATGGCTTAAAAAACAGAAATTTATTTTCTTACAGTTCTGGATGCTAACAGTCCAAGATCAAGGTGTTAACAGTGTTGGTTCTTTCAGAGGCCTCTCTTTTTGGCCTTCGTCTCCATGTGTCCTCATGTGGTCGTCTCTCTGTGTGTGTCTGTGCCCCAATCTCCTCTATAAGGACACCAGCCATATTGCATTAGAGTCCACCTTAATGACCTCATTTTAACCTCTTTAAAGACCCTATGCTGAGGTACTAGAGGTTAGGACTTCAACATATGAATTTGGGACGGACGCAATTCAGCTCATAGCAAAAACCAACAGCAACAAACCAACAACCCTAGGATGACACATAGCTTCAAACTTTTTATTTTGCCAAATCAGAAGTTTAAAAAAGCAACATATGATGCCATCATAATTTAATAAAAGAAATGATTTATTAACAGAAAACAAGAAGTAATAAGGCTATAATCAAGGAACAAAGGAATATCCTGTAAACTAAATGCATTTAACCTTTTAAACGTCTTATAGATTTGTCCTTGTCTTTAGAACGAGTGAAATCTTGAAGTCTTTATTAGTGACTGGGGCCGTTCTGCTAAAATACGAGGACAACATTATTGTAACTTGATGCCCGAACTGAAATTTGGTTCCAGCATTTTGGTTCCTTAATCATCCTGGTGAAAACCTTGCAGGAAGTGAAGACCTGAATATATCCCGAGACCTCTTGTTTTGGGGAAACCACCAGAAGAGATTATTTGGCGATGCATATATTAAGCAGATTCCTTAAGCCTGAAGAGGAGATCCTAAAGAGGCAGAGGGGTCTATGTAATAATAATCGAAAGAAAAAGAGAGAGAGAGAAAGAGAGGAGTGAAGGCAGGGTGGCATTTGTAGAGTGTATCATATTTCTCTGTATGAATTTAAACTGCCCTATGCCTTGGATCTGCCACTCTCCAGCTCGGAGATGGTGTGTGTGTGTGTGTGTGTGTGTGTGTGTGTGTGTGTTGGGGGGTGGGTGTTGAAGTTTACTAGAGAAATTTGGTAACTGCTCTGCTGGTGTGTGTATAAGATGCCAGCACACAGGGCCGCGTTTGAAGGGATCCTGGGGTGGGAGAGGGGAGGTAGAGATTTAGGTGTCTTGGAAAGGGGGTGCTGGCGGGCATTGGGGGCTGTCTGGGCCTTGAGGAGGAAAGGAAGTGCACAGGCCAGATCCGAAGTGGGGTGGAAGCAGAGCTGGGGACGTGGACGTGAGGGCTGGGGGAAGCGGGAGGGCTTCTGGGTTTCCTTGACGTCTGGAGCAGAACGAAGAGCAAGTGACCACGCCAGGAGCTCCTGCCCCAGGGCGCCTGGGGGCGCTTCTGGACACGAAGTGCCCGGACTGTGTGTTCCGCTGGTGTGGGGCGGGAGAGACGTGGAGAGGGCGGAAGGGGAAGCAGCGGAGGGGGTGGACTGACAGGCCTTTCGCTTTGATCAGGCCGGGTCTCTCTCGGACTCCGCCGCGGCCCCGGTGAC
This sequence comes from Lipotes vexillifer, assembly GCF_000442215.2. Taxonomy (NCBI): domain Eukaryota; kingdom Metazoa; phylum Chordata; class Mammalia; order Artiodactyla; family Lipotidae; genus Lipotes; species Lipotes vexillifer. The sequence goes on along the minus strand of NW_006791339.1, from coordinate 705,797 downwards.
TGAGCCAGCGCCACGAGCCGCCATCGCCTCTCGGCCTGAATCCCTTCAACCCCCGCAGCAAGTTTCTCTGCCAGGTGGATTTGAGAGGGAGAAACGGGAGGCGGGTGACACAAGGAGCAAAAAGGATCTGGGAGGCTGTTCAAACTCAGGGTATCTAGCTGAGCCACAGTGAGGTCCCGGGAGCCTAAGGCGGCAGAGCTGTGAGTGAGTCCCTGACCTTCGGTTCCCAGGTTTTAAAAGCGGGTCGGGAGCGGGGACTGCACAGCCAACTCGGAGGAGTAAAGGCAACAGGTGCGGGGAGCTGGAAGAGACCAGGTTTCCGTGAGCGGAGTCCGGGCGCGATTTGGCTAAAGCCTGAGGAGGGCTGGCAGGGACGGAAGATGATGATTAGGAAGTTTTGTGCGCAGTCCGCCTCCCGGCCACGCCCACCCACTTCGGGGCGGCCCCTGGGAGCTCACCTGGTAAGAGGAGCGGAGGGGTCCCTTGCCCTGGGATACGTCATTTCCTGACCCCCTCCACCCTATCAAAGGTGGAGGGGAGGAGGAAAAGAGGAGGGAGAAAGAATGGAAGGAAGGAAGAAAGGAAGGAAGGGAAAGAAAGAAAGAGAAAGAAAGAAAGAAAGAGAGGAAGGAAGGGAAAGAAAGAAAGAGAAAGAAGAAAAGAAGTCACAACAACCAAAATAGGCTGCCTCAGCCCTTCCAGTCTCTAGATAGGACTTACACTAAGTTCCTTCCTAGGTCTTAAACTTTTTCTCCATCTCCCTTCTCCCAGGAAAACACCTATTTCCTCATCTAAACAAATTTTCTCTTTTGGGGGATGCACCTTTAATCCAACCTTGGGTTTGCGGACGAGGAGTGGAAGAAGACTTTTGATTTAGAAGTTTAGAGTAAGGAGAACCCTAAGGGAAAAATCCTGAAACGATGAAAACTGACCATCTCGAACTCAAAATGATGGGAAGGGGCGGCCAGGAGAAGTCTGAGCTGGAGCAAGCATTGGACAGAAGTGCAGACCCGGCCCTAACCAGCTGCCCAGAGCCCTGCCACAGAAAGCTGTCCCGGGTCCCCTCGGTGGTCTCAGGTGCAGGTCACCCTCGTGGCCTTTCTTCCCCCCGCCCGCCCCCAGAAAACCCCGCGAGAGGCATCCTGGTCCCCAGACCCCCAACGCCGAGCCCCGGCCAAGAGTTAAGACGAGTAGCCCCGAGAGGAATGAGCTTCAGAAAGTCTTTCTTCTTCTTTTCATTTCTAAACGAAATCTAATACTATCTGGCTGCAAAAATATATGTCACTGGACCAGAGTCTGAAAGATTAACATTTGGATGTGTAGGAAATGTAATCTGCATGGCTAATTGATTCCCAGTGTATCAGTTTAAAGGATAAAGATCAATATCTACATGATGGATATTGTATTAATAGGGGCATAAATAAAGGCCGAAGAGTCGTTAGGAAAACCTTTGAAGCCGCTTCCCGCAAGAGAGAGACGGCCCTTTTTTCCTAGGCTGTAGCAGGTGGACAGTAAGGCGGGAGAGAGGGTGGTATTTTAGCAAAACGCACCGCTAAGATGCTCAGAAACAGACACAGAAGACCCACACGGGGACATACACAGTCACACACGTTCACACACGTGTTCGCACACGCACAGGCACATAGAAATCCACGCACAGGCATACATAGCCATACAGACACACAAACATCCATCCCGAGATGGGTTCACACACGCACATGCCCACGCGGGGGCTGGCTTCCCAGCCTTTCCTGCGCGCATTTGGCCTTAGGGATACGGAGCTGGCCTCTTCTTCCCGCAGGCCCCTCCCTGAGAGCACCGACGGGAGCCCCGGCCGAGCTCCGGATCAGTGATCCCTGCCCATGGAAGCCCCCTCTGGACCGGAGGGGGAGCGGTAAGAAGGTGCAGAGGGGAGTGAGCCGGGAGGAGCGAGAGAGGGGAGTGCCCGCCAGGTCTCCCAGCGTCCTTTGAGGAAAGGGAGGGCCACCCCGAGCTAGAGTGATGGCAGACTGGGGGAGGGGGTGTTGAGTGCCAGGGAGTAGGTCCCCGAGACAGCGAGGCGAGGGGAACAGGATGGGGGACACCTCGATCCGGAACGAGAACGCCTCAGTCCGGTGGTGGCCTGGGTCCCAGCGGCCGCCTCCACAGGGCAAAGCCTGCACCGCCGAGCGAATTTTCCACATGCAAATAAGTCACCCTTCGCGTCCTCCTCTCCATTAATTAAGAGGGATGTTTCGACAAAACGGGCGTAATCTTTATTAATTACGCAGCCCTCAGTGCGCGGGGCGCATCAATCAGGCCCAAAGCGAAAGTACAGCGGGCGCCTAATCCTTTCCCGGAGCGCCTTTGGGGAAGGAGCCGAGAAGCCAGCGGTGCCCGCATCGTGTCCACCCTTCCCGGCTGGCGCTGCAGTGGCGGCCGGGGGAGACGCGGCCCTCCGGGCCACGCCAGGCCTCTCCCCGAGCCCAGAGCCTGCTGCGCGCGCGCCCGACGGTTCCCGGAGCCCCGACAGAGGCCGGTGTCTCCCACTCAGGTCTCTCCCGCATCTGGGCACTCGCTCGTTTACTCACACAGCAACTTACAAGCAGACTCGTTCGAACACACCCCACGGCCAGTTTCTTCGGCCCCCTGCCCCCCAGCCAGCTCCCCACCCTCCTCTTCCCTGGGATGCTCGCAGAAGGAGCCGGACAAAACTCGATTCTGCGGGGCCCGAATCCGGGCAGAGCAGCGTTCCTGGGAGGGACTCATTTACTCCTGGAGCGAGGAGACAGGGGTGGAGAGAAGGAAACCCAGTCCTGTCGCCCCGAGGACGCCCCTGAGAGCTGCCCTGGGGGGCGGGGCGGGGAGGACCTTAGAAGCTGTCCAGGAGGCCAAACCCTCCCAGGCGCTGGAGGGTGCAAGAGGACGCCTGCACTGGGCAGGAGAGCTTGGGAGGGGTGGGGCTCTAGTTCTTGGCAGAGAAACCCAGGAAAGCTCGAAGCCTCCAGGTCCCGCGTGGGAAAGCTGGCTGGAGATGGGGGCCGCCAAATTCAGCTTCCTTCCAGGCAGCCCCACTGCACTCTGTCCCCTGAGGGCAGGGACCCTTGAGCTCACTCCGGAAAGTGTCCTGCGGTAGGGTGTCTGTGAGACCACCCTTCTCAACCTGGCCAGCATTATTCCCTCGGCCTGAGCTCCTTCTCACCCTCCCCCCACCCCTCCTACGCCATCCTAGCAGGTCCAGTCCTCTCTGCACCTTGAACCTGGAACATCGGAGCTCAGACGCTTCCGCTGGAGCCCCATAAAGAGATTCTGCCGGATTTTTTTTAAAGGGGGGGGCAATTCAGGGCACAAACCTAATAGGGTAATTGTTTCCGAGGCCATAGAGGAAGAGGTGGGTGCTGCGCAAGCCCTCTTCGTGGCCTCTCTGAGATCGGACAGCGAGGATCCGACCCCGAAAGACGTAGGGTGCGCTCCTAGGTGCCTCTCTTGGTTTTGCAACCTGCAGCCTGGCGTCGGAGGTTGGGCCTTCAGCCTACTGTACCCTAAAGGACTGGTCTGCCCGCCCTTTCATCCTTCCGCGTCCTTGGCGGGCGGGCTTTTCGTAGCCTTTGCAGGAGGCGGAAAGTCTCAACGCGCAATCTGAGCTTCTCTCATGAGCGCGGTGCCCGGAGCAGCCTGCTTTGGCGCACTCCCTGGGGACCCGATGGCCCGAGGAGAAGCGGGACCTGCTGTCCTGCTTTGGGCCGCGCTGGCGGAGCCCAGAGGTGAGCGAGGCGGTGGCCGGCTAGCACCATCCTCCTGGCTTTAGCAGCACCTGGAGGGTCGCCCTCTTTCCTGCGGCTTCCTCCGTGCGGGGGCTGGGCATACTCCGTGTCCGACACTCTCTCAATCATTCATTCCCCCTCCGAAATTTTTCATTAAATGTTCAGGCTCCTTTACTCACTGGTCATCTCCAGGGCCTGAGACACTTGCAAGCCTGGCCTTTGAAGCCTTTCCCTGGGGCAGTTTTGATTACCTTCCTCTCCCCCTGCCTCCCCCACCCACCATGGTCGGCCTGTCTTCTGGCTGTGTTCCCAGAGCTGTCTCAGAGCTTCGCATTTATTCCACATATATTTCTTGAGCATCTACTACGTGCTTTTCCGAGGGCTGGGGCTACCCTTGTGATGAAAACGAACCACAGTCCTCATCCTGGCAGAGCCGATGTTCCAGAAAATAACCAAAGAGAATATAAATGTAACTTGTCGGGAGATTGATTGTAAGGGTGCAGCTCAGGTCTGGCGAAGCTCGAAGGACTTAGGGGGAGAAGGGGTATTCAACCTTGGAGTGGGGTGGAGTGGGGCGGGGGCATTGCTATTTTGCTATTTCAGCAGAAAAGGCCTGGGCAGGTTCCGTAGAGCTAGATTCCTGCAGAGAAGGGAGGTAGGAAGGAGTGATTGCTGAAGAAAGGAAAAGGGTGAAGGGAGAAAGTGAAAAACACGTGTAGACAGAAAACACCTTACGGAGTTATTACTGCCAGTGATTGGAGCATTCTGAAGTCCTGGCGTACTCGGGCCGGGCCTGGGCGGCCAAACCTGCAGCGGTGCTCTGCCTGGGAAGAGGCAGCTTTTGGGTCCTCTTGGGGCTTGAATTCTCTCCAGATGTTTCCCACTGTCCTCTTTCTGAAGACACTTCATTCAGGCTCCTAAAGGGGTGACAGGGGACTGAATCTTCCCAGCAACAGACGGAGGCTTCCTTGGAGCCATCCCTCACCCCACCTCTGGGAGTAAGGCAGATGTCGCCGTTGAGGGTCAGGAGATTGAGATTTCCCTGTCGCCTCCCTTCCCACGTCTGTGGCTCAAAAATCCAGCAGGAGCGTGGGAGTCTTCCCCTCAGTGCCCATTGTCTGAAAAGTGCATTATTATTTGAAATAAAATGAAGGCCCAACTTCTTGGTATCCAGACCCCCCAGTCACCGGGACCTGTCATTTCCATTCCCCAAACTGGAGAAAAGTCCTTCCAGGCAGGAGAAAAGTTGGGCAGAGTAGAAATGCGCTGCTCCACAGGGCGGGGCTGATGTGCGTGTCCCTCCTGAATGATTCCCAGCAGCTGCCACCACTCTGAGGGGAAGGGGAAAGGAAGGACTCCTCCAGAGGAGCTCTAGACCCTAGTGAAACCAATCATCCTTCCCCAGCTAATGGCCTTGTTAGGTAAAGGCGAAAGAAACAAGCAGGACCATTCAGGAGAGAATGTCTTCACAAGGCTTCACGCGTTATTAATAGGGAGGCTTTGAAAACACCTTTCCCTGTGAAAGTCTGGGATCAAGGGAACCAGCAGATAACGTAGAGACAACAGCATGCAGCCCTGCAGTGGGGGCTTGAAAGGAGGCCGTGGCTTTCTCAGAATGGTAGCAGAAATACTTCTCAGCAAAAGGGAGCCATTCTTACTTGTCAGAAAACTACTGATAAAGTCTTACTAGATTCTGGAGCTACTTAGTGAGGGAGAAAAAAAGAAACAGTGTGTACCTGCAGCAGAGGTAAGAAGGCCCACGCGGAAAGGGAATCCCTGTAGCACCTCAGACCTACCTATGTTTTCTATCTCCAAAGCAGGCTGAAGAGGTTCTCAGAAAGCCCAGGCTGTCCTGTTACAATGAGATCATGAGAGTCATCCCTGTAATAGAAACCGATAATCAAAGTTCCCCCAAAACAAGGTCACATTTCCCGGTAGGGGAGGAGGCATGCATTCTCCTCCTCTGATTGGTGAGGTAGCCCCAGTTTCAGAAAGGAGCAAATGGTGTGGTTTCATTTGGGCAGGATGACCCAGGAAGGCAGGAGCTAGATCCTGGAGCATGGTGAACTCGGTGGACAGAATCGCAAGTCACTCCGGGAGGGAGAAATCAAAGAAGATTCCTGAGCTCAAAAAACAGGAAAGTACCCTAAAAATAGAAGTTTTCAGAGACAGACAGAAAGAGAAGAAAAGGAAAAGTCCTGGAAGAAAAGAGGATTGCTTGAAGACTGAAAAGGGGAGGGGGAGAGAGAATAATGAAATACTGAAGAAACATTATGACTAAGATATTGCTGAGTTAAAAAATCCTAATTGATGTTAGTCAAGGTGGGTTCATTGTAAACAACAAGAAATGACTTTTTCTAATTTGAAGGACACATTTGCACTGGGAAAAGTGGTCTGAATCTCCAATTTCACTGTTCCAGAATATGTGGTCATGGGGGAGATACTTATATACTAGGGGCTACCAGGATACAAAGAGCTGACTTAAGAATAAGTCATTTAGTTTGCTCCCAAGGTTTTAGAATTCATTTATGTTAAAAACAAGAAATAGAGATAGGACTTTGCCCACTCACACATTACAGAAGTGCAGGGTGATGGGAGAAAGGATGGATAAAATCAACACTTGGAACAAACGCTTTTAAGGTACCACTTATCAAAGTACCAGCGTAGGGAGGTCAGGCTTTTCTAGTGCCACCAACCTCTCCCCACCACTACAGGCTGCTAAGCCATCTCTCCATCACCTGTCCCAGGCTCCCTCCCAGGAATCAGACCACACTTTCCAGGAGACTTCTCAGAACATGCCCAGTGTCCTGGGGTTGACAGCATGAGTTCTCAGAAAGCCTGGCACTCCTTGGGCTAGAGGCTTGGGTTCCCCATCTTGGGAGAACTGGGGAAATTGTGTGGCAACAACAGCACTTAATCATACTGGCACATTATCATTGTATAATAATAGTAATAAAACATTATATAAGAGTAATAGCATATAGGTATTGAGCAGTTCATAGGTACTGGCATTATCCTCAGCCATTTACAAAGATTAATTTACCTACTGCTTTAAAAAACCTAGATTGTACCCAATTAAAATGAGAAAAAATAAAGGACCAGAGACATTACTTAACTTGCTCTAGGTCACACAGCTAGGAAGCAACAAAACTAAGATTTAAACTCCCCACAGTGTGGTGTTGCCACTCCTGTTCAGTTAGAAAGCCCTACAGGTTTCTAATGCTGGCATCGAACCCCAAAGGGATGGAATCTGGGAGCTGGTTAGATACTTTACCTCTCATTGTTTGCCCTGTTCTGGTTGTAAATAAATGTCAACAAAAGTTACCTTTAATGCCTCCGGGAGGCACTGATCTATCTTATCTCGATTGAAAATAATTTGGAAATTTACTCCCTTTCAGTTCCCTTTTTAAAACCTTCCAATGAAACAATCCCACTTTAAAATTTTTGCTTATTTTAAACACCCCGTTTTCTTACTCCCAGAGTTTATCGGTCTATATTTCCGTGCGGAGAAGAACCTGAGACACTTAGCATCATCCAGCCGCCCCTGCTTCGGGCCGGGCACGTGGCAGGCAGCTGGTGAGTATTGGCAGAAAGAATCCAAATCTTCCTGCCCCCTGCGGATCAGCGCTGTATTTGGAACGTGGCGTGGGCCGGGCTTCTTGAAGTCCTCCTAGGCCCCTAGCCGTGTGGCGAACCTCTTCTCCTTGCGGGCCGCCCCCGCGGGGAACTGCGAGGCATTTCCAAGAGGAAACCCGAAGATGCCTAAGGTATTTCCAAGCCCCCAACCCTTCGCGTCCACGTCCCGCTGACCCGCCCGCCCGACAATGGGAAGGTTTGTCAGGACACCTTTTGCGTATTTGAAAAGGCGTGGGGACAATGCGGAAGGCGGCGGGAGGCGGGAGAGGGTTTCGGAGCCCCGCGGGGCTGGGATTCGGGGAGAAGCCGGCTTGCGGACCAAAAATCAGCAGAGAAATGACGGGACAGACAAGCGACTCCGCGCCCCGCAGCCACCGCACTCGGTATCTCTTTCTTCTTAACCTACATATTTGGGGCTTCTCTGCTCCTTTTAAGAATAGATGTGGGGAATTCCCTGGCGGTCCAGTGGTTAGGACTCCGCGCTTTCACTGCGGGGACGGGTTGAGTCCCCAGTGGGGGAACTAAGATCCTGCAAGCCCCGCAGCGGGGCCAAAAGGAAGGGAGGGAGGGAGGGGGGAAGGAAGATAGATGCGAACCTAGAGCTATGGGGCGGGCGCTGGGAGGGCCCGTGGACACCCAAAGATGGTAAGGACACCACTGGATCATAGACCTTCAGACCCAGAAATCGGGACGTCACAGAATCCGGAGAGTTAGGGCTGAAGACCAGTTTCCATACAAAGACAAAACAAATAAACAAGCTAAACAGCGATGTCGAGTGGCTGAGTTTGCAAGGCACCGTGCCAGCTGGTTCCCCCGCGCGCGACGAATGGGCTGGTGACGGCGTCCTTGTGTCTTCGACTTCTCCCCGGCCTGCCCTTCGGGATCGCAAGCTTGGGGATTACTGGGCTGGGGTTTGGGGTCGGGGGCTGCGAAAGGGACACGCTTAAGTCGTTGTCGTTGGCCCAGTTGTGCGGGGACTAGCCTGTCGCCCCGGGCGGCCTCAAGTTCTCTCCAGCCCAGGAGACTGCGCGGGAGCGGGCACAGGCCAGCCCCAGGATGCGGATTCCACCCCGCCCGCCCCAGGAGCCTCCCCGGGGACCTGTCGCGGTGGCTGCCCTCGGCGGTCCCCGCGCCCGCACTTTCCCCCCCGATAGTCCTTGCGCTCAGCTACGAGCTACCTCGGGCGTCCGCGTTAAAACGCAGAGAAATCGAGGTAATCCCCTTCCTCCCATCGCTGGCCGCTGGGTCTCAGCGCAAATCCCTTTACACCTGGATCCAAGAGTGTGGAATTAATTTGTACGCTGAACGGCTACTCGGAAGGGTCTTTTGAAAGAATGTAATAACTCTTCTAGCGAATATCTTAAAACACTACTCTCTGCTCTGGATCTGCTCGCATGTCCACACCTGTTGGTGACCAGCAGCTTCCCCTTCAGTTGTCACGGGCGATGACACCCACAGCTGTCAACTGGCAAGGTTTTGTTAATTTAACCTCTAGACTTTCTCGGTTAGCCATATAATCCACCCTCAAGTCCCCACGTTGTCACTGAATTTTGACTTGGAAAGCACACCACTATTTTGAGGGACCGAGGGGAGCCCACGGAAAAGCCCTGTAATGTGCGGAGGCGCAGCCGTCATCCCCGCCACATTAGGAAAGATCACGAGCGCCCGCAATTAGGAGGCAAATATTTACCTAACTTTCCTGGGAATACAAAGTCAACAGTGTGCGTGTGTGTGTGTGTGTGTGTGTGTGTGTGTGTGGAGAGACAGAGGGAACAGTCCGAACAACAAATAGTTATCCAAATTATGGCCGTTTCCAAAATCCAAGCATTAGTCCACAATCTCCCATTTTCTAAGAAACCTGGCGGCGTTTAGTTCATTAAAGTGGGATTGGGGAGAACGTAGCATTTGAATAAACAACGTTGTGAAGTATAATGGCTTTCAAATCTTGCTGCTCAGTAGAATCACCTGGGGCGCCTTTTACAAACTGCCGCTGCACCTCCCCTCCCCACCCCCACCCATACTCCCAGACCAATTAAATAAATGTCTCGACCCGGAGGCGGGACGGGTGCTTCCGCGTTTTGTTTTGTTTTGTTTTGTTTCTTAAGCGCTCCAGGTTAATTCTAAACTGCAGCCAGAGTTGAGAACCTCTGCTAAGGCTCCAATCAGGAAATAAGTTTGCTGTGTGTGAATTTAATAAGAAATTGACTCTAGGGACAAATCTTTTCCTTGCAGAGTTCAGTCCCAAATTTTCTTCCAAGCAAAAAGTGTCTGCTTGACAACTTGAAGTTAATCCTTCCCCTCCCCACCCCACCCACCTCCCCAGCCCCAAGCTGCAAGTCAGGTGCAAATGCTCTCCACCTCCCAAGTTTGACTAGAAACTAGTTTTAAATGCACACACAGTAGACATATAAATCCTATCAAAGTATCATTTCCATGTGATAGAGAGTACTGTCATTGTGGTAAGGATAGCTGAGCCACTCAATTACTACCGTGGTTCTTGAAATAACTGCTGAAATAAAAGTGTTCTCTTCTTGCAGCGATTAAACACTTTCTCTCCCGTTTATTTCGGAAAGTGTGTTTGTAATACTAGGGGTTAGGAGAACTTTTTTGCACATCTTCTCTACCTTCTTTCTTCCTACTTCAGCACTACCCCCTCTTCCACCCCATGGAGATGTGGTATTTCTAAGCCAAAGATAATCCAATTTTACATGCAAAGACAATTTTTTCTAAAGGAAGTGTGCACATTCTTCCTGAGCTCCTAGGAATATTCTTGGAGATTGAACACCCTTACTTCCCTGAATGTATTTTATAATCAAGCATGATGGTGAATTTATCTCAGAAGCAAACTTGCCTCTCTTTGGCATGTTTTAGTTTTGTGTAAGAGAAAGGAAGCTGCAAGTTTGATCAATGGATAGAAACAATGCTAATGGTACGTATTACAAAGCTTTTCTTAAATGCACGATGAAAAGAGATCTAGCAAAAGATAGATAAACTCCCTCTCGTAATTTCTTCATTCACATAACTTGGAACCCAGCTCCGGCTACGGTCATTTCTAATACTCATTTCATAAATATTTACTGTAGTAAATATTTGATATTCCACAAACTTACGCTATAACATATACAATAAAAACGTATTGTTTCAAAGGAAGAAGTATGCTATTTACCTTTAACAGGGATGCAGTTCAATGCCCAGGACATGAAGGTAATCATCTTTGTATCATAACAGAAATTTAAAATACAAATATTAGCTAATGGGAATTAAATGATTAAAGAGGATGAGTTGGATCACAGATTAACAGGGGATTACTCAGCTACTGAGATGATAAATTTAGCAAGTCTGTGAAGGATAATTAAAGTGGCAAAGATTGAATAATTAGTAAAACAGGGAGTAACGCATAATGAGAAATTTAATAGCTCTTGCTCTCAATGTTGTGGGGAAATTTCACTGCATTGTAAGCTTATCCCAACTATGTAGGTGTTGTTGCCAGCTTTGGAGGGGATGGGGCAGAAGTGCTTATAAAGAAGGTAGCCAAGAGGATTCATACCTTGAAATCTTAAAATGCAGAAAATGATCGGAAATGGAGGCCAAATGTCTTTTAGTCTCTCCACTGTCTCCTGTCACTGACTATATTGCAGTTCGAGTTTTGCTGTAATAGAACTGATTTTCCTCATAACTCAAGGTGCTTTTTGGTATATTTTTTCACCTTTCAAAATTCCTTATGAAGTTGGGGGAAAGCAATTGTTTACCTAAGTCCCCCAGGGTCTCAGGAGTTATTGAGGGGAAGTGTGAGAAAAGGGAGCCAAGTCACTTAACATTCAGTCCAGGGTTTCCCATTAAGCCAAGTCAACAGACTAGTTATCTGCCACTTAGCATATGCCAAGAACTGGCTAAGGCTTTGTGGATAGAGTGGGTGACCAGACAAGGTTTCTGCCCTTGTTTTTACATTCTGGTTGCAGGAGATTGAGATAAAGCATATAACAAATAAATAAGAGCACTGCAGATAGTAACGTTAAGAAGAAAATAAAACTTCAGTAGATATTCCCTTGGGGATAGAGGGGTGAGGGCAAACCTCTCTGAGGAGGTGATATTAGACCCTTGCAAACCTGAATGAAAACAAAACTAAAGATCCACATAGGGCTTGTTTCCAAAGCATTTTCACCCATATACCCTCCTATGTATACAAATCCTTATGCCGACCCCAAAAGGAAAGCAGGGCTGATTCCTTTTGTTCCCATTTTGCAGATGAGAAGCCTGAGGCTCAAAGAGGTTAAATAACTTGCCAAGGTCCTTCCAAGAAAGGAGAGAGCCATTATTCAGACTCATATCTCCTGGTTGAGATTACTGGTCTTTAGAACACAAACCAAGGTTCTTTATGGATGTGGACACTGTTCACCAAAACATACTACATTTAGAGGCCACGTATTTAATCTATCAATCACCGACAAGATGAGTTTCGTTCACTGGAAATTTAGATTCTATAGAAGCCTCAAGATAATTCTAACCAGCAGTCTCAGAACCCAAGCAGAATCTGGACCACGGAAACCACGAGTCCTTGAGCAGGTGTTCAGGGCAGACAAAGTCGGGCTTTTTGCAGTGATTTTACTACTAGTTCATACTCATGAGCTGGAGATGTGCCCAGGGTTGAGTCAAGCTCTTCCCAGAAGATGAGAATTTCCATGAGAGAAAAGTACACTGTCACAGGAGCCCTCCAGACAATTCACTAGTCATTTAAACAATTTCTGCTAAATTCATGCTCTAAGATGCTGGTATACCAGGACTTTCCATGTGATGCAGGAACGGTGAAATCACATCTGCAAAATGGGGGAACAGCTGAATGCCAGAAAACCACTAGAAATTGGAAAAATGTTTTCCATCACCTCATCCTGCCACTCAATTCCTGATAAAGAAGTCAGAAATTAGCAATAAAACAAAGTTAGCCGAGAAAAAATAATCGCTCCATGTTCAGGTACTGAGCTACTAATTACATATATTTGATTTTAAACTATTCAAATTTCTCATTACAAGAGATTTACATCTGCAACCTATGAAAGAAGAAAAATGTGGCTTGTGTTGTGACTCAGGCAATTCAAAGATCTCTTTCTCATTTATGAGGAATAACTCAGTTTATGTCATTGTTGTACCTTCCTCTGTGGAACATAAATAAACTCTATGAGAAGCAAGCAGGTCCCCAGGTAACTTCAGACAAACTTCTAGGTTGCCAATTTAAGGGAATGAAATAACAAACACATGTGGGTGCCCACATGTACACATGGTTACATCCACAAAGCCAAGTTCTGTTACTAGCATGTACATTCTAGTAACTACACATATATGTGTAATTGCACTTGTACAACTAAACAGTTGTGAATACTAGCAGAATCTTGGCACTGAGGTAAACAAAGGATACAAGATTTAAATGAATACAGAAATAAAAATAACACAAGTTATTTGTTGGAGGTAAAAGTAAATTAAAACCAATCTCTGAAGTGTGAGTCTTAGTATTAGGAAACTGAAAACATTTTGCAGAAACTGAGAACAAAATCTGACAAAAGAGTTTAGTTTTAGGGGAACGTTATAGTAGTGGATTGGGTAAGTCTTTAAAATACAACAGATCTCACTTGGCCTTCAGGAGTTCCGTTAAACCCTAGAAGTAATTTCATGAAATGCCTTTGCAGTGTACTCCCACATGTGAGTTATTTCTCTCTCAGCCCTATTCAAAATGTGAAATTATTGATGAGGATGTGTATTTCAGGAAAAGAAGTGCCACCAAAATAACTCGGAGCAATTTCCCCATGAAATAAGTTTCATGAAAACAGATTTTTTCTATAAATGCTTCTTGTTTTTATTGACAGTGCAGACACAAAACATACCATATTGCAATTCCTAAATTGCAGCCATACCACTTATCAATGGCCCATAAATTACTTCACTCTATGATAGATACAAATGCTCCATTCAAGTTCGGTTAATAGGGTCAAGATACCATGCAGACAGCTTGCATAAATACATGAGGAATAACAGCATACCCTCAGTAGCTTCTGTGATTTTTAGGCATGAAAACTTTGTCTTATTCCAAATTTCAAAAGATGGAATAAAGAATGTTTTCATATAAAATACATTTGGAACAATTCAGGGTTTTTTCCTTTAAAAAACATCTAATCCACCTGCAACATACACTCCCAATTCATCTTTTTAGTTACAAAATCGGATAGGTACGTATTCTTTTTCATCTAATGTGATCAGATGTGAACATTTCAGTGATTTCTAATAATATCAAACAGCTGAATTCAAAATAATATTTTTCTGCTAAGTATAATATATATTTGTAATCAAAGGATGAAAGACCTGTCAGTTGATTTGTCAGTTTCGTTTTTTGAGCAGTATTTTCTATTTGATCAGATAATTGAAAGTCAGTTGTTTCACAGTATAAAACCTTGAATCAATTACCAACACGCCTTTACTGTCGCCCGTACTTTTGAAATGTATTTGGACTAGAGGTACGGGAGAAATATTACTGCTTATCAAACAACTTTTCCAGAAATCTTAATGCACAAAATTTCCAGATTTATATATTCTAAAATAAATTATTTTAAAAATGAAATTAAGAAAAAAGGCAGGGGAAGCCTACAGTTTCTATTCCGCGTGAATAGCTTTCAATATCTTCCAGGTGGGGGCAACAGTAAGTCAGCTTTGAGAAGAGAAGAGAGAACGGGCTCGTTAAGCTCCCTGAGCCCAGTTACAGAAGATGAAATGACTTCCTGGTAGCAACACCGTGAATAAAACAATCACAAGTTTCCAGGAGATGGAACTTCTGGACTCTGTCGGGCCGCTAGCAGACGGATCCACCGCCCTGTGCGCGCCACCCCTGCTGTGCTCCGAAGACTCCAGCGGCAGATGTGAACGCGCACGCGCGCTGAGCACCTGCCCAATCGCGCACTTAACGCGGACTGTTGGTCGGTGCAGCCTCCCAACTCAGGCTAGCGCCGTGCCTCCGGGGGTTGAACGTCACTCTCAGCGCTCCGGCTCACTCACTCGCCAGGGCCTCCAGGAAGCAGGGAAACCTTTCACGTTTACATCTCATTCATGCTTCCTCTGGACAGTTCAGGTCCATTCACAACTGCTGCAGACGTGAGCTAGCACCTATACCCTTAAAGAAACTCTCAAGTCCCAGCAGCCAGAAAACCAGCTTCCAGGCGGGGCAGCGGGCATCCCACTGCTCCTTCCTCCTCTTCTTGCAAATCCTCGGACCCCAGGGAGGGATGGCTGTGCACTCTGGCGAGGATGAGGGTGGTGCATGAAGCGGAAGTTGACCTTGCACAGTCCAGGGAGATGGGACTGCCACCAGCATCCCCGCCTCCTCGGTTTCCCTTTCTGGCCCAGCGCGGAAGCGTGGACCTGAAAGGCCAGAGACGCGGAAAACCGAAGCTCTGCCGTGACCGGGCGGTGAGGGGGTGAGCGCCCGGGGGCCGCCCTCCGCAGAGGGCGGAGAAGCTCAAGCGCACCGGGCTAGAGGCTCCCTCCTCTCGGACCGCGCTAGAGGTATGGGAGGGAGGCCAGGCGTGTGGCCCCACTACATGTCGCTCCTCCGCGC
>NW_006791339.1:690413-690808 GCF_000442215.2 Lipotes vexillifer | reverse complement strand
CCGCCCCCAGTCGAGCCCGTGGCCGCGCCCTCGGGCCGGTACTTGAGCCAGCAGATAACCCAAGTGACGACGACCGAGAAGAGCGCCAGGATGCTGGCCACTGACAGGCAGATGGGCCCCACGGGCGAAGGCAAGGGCAAACCGGCTGCCGGGGCCGCATCAGGGGACGTCCCGCCCCCCGGGGGGGGCCCGCCGCCGCCGTAGTGGTTGACGAAGATGAGGCCGGTGAAGAGCAGCACCACCATGGAGAGGAAGGAGAAGACGACGCACACGCAGCCCGCGGTGAGCGCGGCGCGCTTGCAGTTGTGGCAGCTCTCGTAGGAGCCCGGGGCGCGCAGGCCGGCGCCGGAGCTTGGTCCTCGGGCCGCGTCCTCGGCGGCCGCCGGCGGCCGCGG
>NW_006791339.1:688265-690272 GCF_000442215.2 Lipotes vexillifer | reverse complement strand
ACGGGGCAAGCGATGGCGCTGGGCGGCCCGTGCCAGGGCGGCGGGCGCAGCGGGCGCTCGGGCGCGGCGGCGGCGGCGGCGCGGAGCTGCAGCCGGCTCAGGCACTCCTGGCAGAAGGTGTGCAGGCACGCCAGCAGCTTGGGCGCGCGCCGGTCTGCGTCGAAGTAGTTGTAGCAGATTTTGCACTCGTAGTCCTCAAGCGGAGGGAGGCCGGGGAGGACTTGGAATTGGGAGTTGAAGGAGGGTGGGGTGTGCGATGCGGGAACGGAATTTGGGGTGCGGCTGCTTTAAGGAGTCGGTGCCCGTGCAACACCCCACCCCATACACACGTTCAGGGTCGTGGTAGGAAACCTGGTCCTGCTTTTTCCTTCTCCTTTTCCCTCCCCCCCCTCCCGCCCCGTGTCCTTGTTATTCCGTGTTTATCCTCCTTGGTCTGGGGCTGAGTCCCTGGCAAAACCTTCTCTCCCACCACCCGCAGGAGCTCACCGGTGATGTAATGCGGGACCCGCGCAGGGAGGGAAAGCAGCAGCCTCAGCAGTGGCGGCAGCGGAGGTTCTTGTCCTTTGTGAAAATCGTGATCTCATATCTCCGGCCAAGGGCGAAAGCCAGTCACCACCAAGCCATTTACACTTTCCGCTTTTATTAGCAAAGCCCAGGCAGCCCTGGCTCGTTCTTCTCGGGGTGGGGTAGCCGAGGGATGGCATTTTCCTTTCACCATCTAGAGGAAATTTTCGAGCTGAACAGTGTGTTTGCCCCCACCCCCCGAAATATTGCTTCCTGAGCCTTAAGGAGGCATGAAAACGCAAACTCGTAGCCAGCTCTTGCTGATTTCCTGACGCTGACTGTACGGGATGGTGGTAGCTATCAGTACTTCGTGGGTGCGCATGCAGTTCCAGAGCCAGAGAGGGGAAATGTTATTGTCAAAGCGGTTCACAGAATTTCAGTCCAGCTTACATCTAGTCCCTGGCATCGCTCACCCCCTTGGTCCACTTAAACTTTTAATACACAAATGTAGAGAGCTGGAAGCCCCATGAGTAACATGAGACAGATCTTCTTGATTTTATTAAAACCAAGAGAAGCCATGTGAGCAGCTTAGCAAGAAGTAGGCACTTCTTGAAGGAACACTCAGTAGGGTACAGGAGTGGTGTGTTTGGGGACTATCTGAGAGGTGATGTTTAGATATTCCTAGTAAGAAAGATCTATTCCCCTGTTTCTCCAGGTTGGTCCTCACCCTAGGAAGAGATGAGCCTCCCCAGCCCCAGAAAGGAAGAGAAAGAGGATGGCTCTCTGGGTCCCCATGAGATGGGAATGTTCCCACTTTCTATCTGGATTCTCTGCAGAAGACAGCAAGATAACCCAGGGGATGTTTGTGGAAAGGGTGAATGAATGGGAATCAAGATGAAGGAAGAGAAAGAAGGAAAGAAAGATACCAGTAAACCACCAATGTACAGACCAGAGGAGGAGTTGTCATAAATAACTATTAGGTTTCTATGACATTTGAAAAGAAATGTACTTTTTACTGTATGTGAACAGTGAATGTGATTGATGTCTTAAGTTTGAGAGACCTTAGGTGAAGCTCATTACAAACCACAAGCTTGGGCTTCCCTGGTGGCGCAGTGGTTGAGAGTCCGCCTGCCGATGCAGGGGATGCGGGTTCGTGCCCCGGTCTGGGAGGATCCCGCATGCCGCGGAGCGGTCTGGGTCCATGAGCCATGGCCGCTGGGCCTGCGCGTCCGGAGCCTGTGCTCCGCGACGGGAGGGGCCACAACAGTGAGAGGCCCGCATACCGCAAAAAAAAAACCCAAAAAAACACGAGCTTTCCATTTCCTTGTTTCACATTTTATAAATGTGGTTTAGGAGGATACTTTTTTAAAACAAGTATATCATTTTGTGACGGAGAGACCGTGATGAGCAGAGGGCAGGGTGATGGGACATCAGAAGAAGGCCCTAGTCTGGCCTTGGAGTATTACAAAGTTTCACAAACCAAACTAACCTGGGGAGTTAAGT
>NW_006791339.1:642448-688245 GCF_000442215.2 Lipotes vexillifer | reverse complement strand
TCTTTCCCTCCTTTAGCTGTTTGATTGTGAAGAGCCTGGAACTGCATTTTAGGCAAAATTTGAAACTGGTTGCTCTACGTTAAGTCCTGAGTAACTCTGTGCTGAGAAGAGAGAGAATGCTGATATAGGAAAAAATTTTAAGCAGGGCATGGAGAGGAGAGAAGTTCAGAGACAGGAAGGGCTGGTGTGCATTCATGTCCCACCCACCCAGTTCCTAGGACATGTGCAACCTCCATGCCAAAGAGGACTGAAAGTGTTCTGAAGGTCTGCGTTTTTGCATGTGGTGTGCGTTTAGGCAAAACATTTAAGATTTTGAAATTTCACTCTAATACGCATTCTCACCATTGAATGGAGGAATTGAGAGATGGAGCACAGGGCCACACCAGGGTTTCTCAAAACCTCAGCCCTGTTGACCTTTTGAGCTGGAGAATTCTTTGCTGGAGGTGCTGTCATGTGCATTGTCAGATGTTCTGCAGCATCCCTTGCCTCCTCGAACTTGATGTTAGTAGCAGCCCTCCCTAGCGGTGACAGCCAAAAATGTCCCCTCAGGGCACAATCACCCTTGGTTGAGGATCTACACCAAAGTCACTGGTTTGGCTAACATGAAACCAACAGCAGAAACATCTCCCAACTCTTAACGGCACAAAGTGAGCATTACCAGTCAAAGTAATTATTTAGTAGTTATGGGCATTTCTTCCATGGCTCACGGCCACTTAGATACCATGGACCCTTTGAGAGGTCCAGGTTTGGTTTCTGTTGATAATACAATACATTCTGTTGATGGGGTCATAAACGATTGCCAGAATTTAGTTAACAATGCTGGAATTTACTCTGTGTCTGGCTAGTACGTTAGCCAGCATCTCCAATTATTTTATATCCTAGGACCAGTCCCTCACTTTTAGGACTCACAAGGTGTCATGTGGAGTTTCCATCAGTGGAAGGAGGGGCCGTTCGTGAAGAGTGTGAGTTTGCGTGACGCAGGCCACAGGCATCGACCTTAATAGACTGTAAGGCCCGGTGCTCATAATGTTGCCCTTAGCAGTGTGTAGTGATGTTCGGTCATTCAAGTAGGAATTAGGTTTCTACTGTGGTGAAGGGTGTGTTGAAAGAGATCTTAAGTCAGTAACAAGGAACTCAATATTTACGTTAGGATTTGAATTGGCTTTGCAAGAATCCTGCTCATGCCTTGAATATGTTAGACACTCAATATTTGCTGAATCGTTTTCTTTTTGAGGACCTGAGTAAATGGGAGACAGCAGAGGTTTCAGGTAATCTCTTGTGTACATTCCCTCCATCTACCATCTAAAAAAACGAATGTTTAAGTTTTGGGGACAGCTGTTTTACAAAGGACTTAGTGGGGAACAGATGTTCACAGAGAGTGGGGATTGACTGCCCTGAGTCTGAGTTCGAGATCTGCTCCTTACCCTCTCTGTAGCATTGGATTACTAGTTAGCTTCTCCATACCTCAGTTTCCCAAACTGTAAAATGGGGATAAGAATAGTTACCTCATAAGTCTCTTGTGAAGAGTGAACGTGCTATACATATAACACACACAGAAGAGCCCCCAGCCCCTGTTAACACTCATTACTGTTTATGTTAGGATTTTCTATTTCTGATCTCAATAATCCTCTCTAACGCCCTGTGAGAGAGGCCCAGAGGGTTCTTGTAACCAGCCCAAGGTGACACAGCTGATAGTGACAGAGTGGTCAAACTCTTCCATTATTTCAAAGATAGAGATACAGGTAGCATCTCCCCAGAAAGGCCAGGAGGAGGCCTGACCTATGAACCTCACCACACATTATTGATCTGTCATCTGTAATAAAGCTCTGTATAAAATATGAGGATAAAGTGAAATCTCATTGGTAATGTTGAAAGAATAGTTGTATAGACAGATAATGCCACTCAGAAGCAGGTAGTAAATGAGTCAATCAAACAGCTGACATTTTCAAATAGAAACTGGGTTGATTCAATCTGACATTTATTCAGGTCCTATTCTGGAAGGCATTATTGCTCTGTGATAAGGTAACCTGGCCTCCAGAAACCAAGAATTTAGTAGAGATTATTAATCACGTGTGAAAAACTGGGAGGCAGAAGGAAGCAAGTCTGTGGTCCAGGGATAAGGCTCTGGTGGGAATAAAGAGGAGAGAGAAGTTATTTCTGCCATGGAATGTGGGAAGTTTGCACAGATTCACAGGCAGTGTATTGGGGATTTAGGAAGATGATGAGAGAAAGACGTTCAAGGCAGCAGCAGGGAAAGCAGGTGTGTGGAGGACATGGTAAGTAGCCTGCTTCAGCAGTGACTTGCCGTCCAGGAAAGCTCAGAACCATGGTAGCAGGGCTGGGCTTAATTCTGTAGACAACTGGACGCTCCACATCAGGGCCGTGGCAGGAGGGCCTGTGGGAGTGCTGGGTTGGCTGGGATTGGAATTGTCTTCATCAAGAGAAAGCATGGCAATTAAGAGGTTACATTAGGAGCTGGATCTCACTACTATATACTGCAAAGATAAAACTTTTTAAAGAATTAATGCAATAGAACTACCATATGACCCAGGAATTCCACTCCTGGGTATATATCCAAAAAAACAAAAACACTATTTCAAAAAGGTACTTGTACCCCAATGTTCATAGCAGCATTATTCATAATTGTCAAGCTGTGGGAGCAACCTAGGTTCATCAACAGGTGAATGGAGAAAGAAGCTGTGAGATATATATATATATGATGGAATATCCATCATATATATATATATATATATTGAGTGTCAATTGACAGGTGAATGGATAAAGAAAATGTGAGATATATATATATATATATATATATATGATGGAATACTACTCAGCCATAAAAAAGAATGAAATTTTGCCATTTGCAGCAACATGGATGGACTTTGAGGGTGTTATTCTAAGTGAAATAAGTCAGAGAAAGACAAATACTGTATGATATCACTAATACTATGTGGAATCTAAAAAATACAACGAACAAGTGAATATAACAAAAAAGAAACAGACTCACAGATATAGAAAACAAACTAGTGGTTACCAGTGGGGCAAGGTAGGGGTAGGGAATTAAGAGGTACAAACTATTATGTATAAAATAAGCTACAAGGATATATTGTATAACATGGGAATATAGCCACTATTTTACAATAAAACTGTAAATATTATAAAAGATGTATAAACTTTAAAAATGGTGAATCACTATTGAACATCTGTAACTTATAATACTGTACATCAAATATACTTCAGGAAAATAAATAAAGCGCAAATGAAAAAAGAATTAATGTGCTCTGTTTATGGCAATAAGTTCTGGCTCCTCATGTAGAGGCAGTGCGGTCTAATGGTTATAACAAGTACTCTGCTGCCACGTTGCCTGTGACACTAGCTGTGCAATACCTGGACAAGTTGCTTAACTTTTCTGTTGCCTCAGTTTTCTCCTCTGTAAAATCGGAGAGTAGTATCTACTTCATAGGGTTGTTGTGGAGTTAAAGTGAGTTGATAGATGTTAAGCTTCAAACGGTGCTTAGTGCATGGTAAGTACCATAAAAATGTTAAAAAAAGAAGCTACCCAAACAGGCCTAAACTGCAGTGATTCAAAAGATGCTTATTCTAGGGAGATTATTATTTCTTTACTGGTAAATAAAAATAATTCAGAACAAAACCTATCTTGACCAGATGATCAAAGTTAACATCAACAGTGATAACTGCATAACTCCAGTTGGTCACACATACCCTTGATATGATGTGTTGAGAATGACACTTTCTGTGATATTCCTCTCAAAAACCCATAGCCATCTAATCATGGGATAAAACACAAGGCAAATCCCAATAGAAGGACATTCTACAAAATAGCTAACAAGTACCCCTCAAAATTGTCAACATCATCAAAAAGGGGGAAAGTCTGAGAAACTGTCACAGCCTAAGTAGATAGGATGAATAAATGTGATATGACATCCTGGAGGGGAGACTGGAACCAAGAAAGAGACATTAGGTAAAGACTGAGGAAGTCTGCATAAGGCATGGACTTGAGTGAATAATCATGTATCAATGTTGGTTCATAAGTTTCGATAACTGTGGCATATTAATGAAAGATGGTCTTAATAGGCAGAATAGGGTGGAGGAGAAGGGAATCCTCTGTGTTATCTTTGCAATTTTTCCGTAAATCTAAAACTCTTCTAGAATTAAGTTTGTTTTTTTTTAATGTGGTCAGTTTATGGGGATTTGCAGTCACAAGCCACTAAAATTCCCTGGATTAAGACGTATCTGCTCTGGGCTTCCCTGGTGGTGCAGTGGTTAAGCATCCACCTGCCGATGCAGGGGACACGGGTTCGAGCCCTGGTCCGGGAAGATCCCACATGCCGCGGAGCAACTAAGCCGGTGCACCACAACTACTGAGCCTGCGCTCTAGAGCCCGTGAGCCACAACTCCTGAAGCCTGCGCACCTAGAGCCCATGCTCCGCAACAAGAGAAGCCACCGCAGTGAGAAGCCTGCGCACCGCAACAAAGAGTAGCCCCACCTCGAGGCAACTAGAGAAAGCCTGCACGCAGCACCGAAGACCCAATGCAGCCAAAAATAAATTTATTTTTAAAAAAAGACACATCTGCTCACTATACATTTCTATCACTTCAAGTAAAATCACTTCAAGTAAAATCCATTAAGCAAAGCTGAAAAAACCTTCCAAAGAGACATCTGATTTAGTAGTTATTGCATTAGGATATTGCATTAATACTTATTACAATGTGCAGATCATGGTGATTTTTAAATGTGTATAGAAACAGTGCAACTACTTTAAAGAAAATTCAGAAAAGAGAATTTTTAAATCTCCTATAACCCAACACTTCGGCATAGCTATTACCATCACTGAATTTATTCTTATTAGCAAATGTTTTTACATAGTTGTAATAATAATGCATGTACTTGCTTCACTTTAATTTGACTTATTCATTCAAATTACTATTTATGGCGTCTACTATGTGCCAGACTGTTTTTGAGGTTGGTGATATTAAACAGACAATGACAAAACAAAATGCTTGTCCTCATGGAGCTTATATTCAAGTGTATGTGTAAGTGGGTGATATAAAAAAATTAATGAATGTATAATATGATAATAAGTCTAAAGTCCTACGAAGAAAAATATAGTAGGTTAGGAAGACAGGGAGTATTGGGGTGTGAACAGATGGTTTGCTCTTTTAAATAAGGTGGCCAGGAAGGCCCATCTAATAAAGTAACATGTGAGCAAAGACCTTAAGGAAGTGAGGGACAGAACCATGTGGCTCTTCAAGGGAAGAATACCCTAAGCAAAGTGAACAACCTGTGCAAAGGTCCTGAGGTGGGAGCATAGTCGATGTGTTCTAGGAACAGCAAGGAAGCCAACGGCAGAAGCAGAGTGAGCTAGGGGAAATGACAGGAGATGGGGCCACAGAGGGGGTCAGGGCAGGGATGATCATATAGGGACTTGAAGATCATTTTAATGGTTTTTTAAATTTTTAATTAGAGTAAAATGAGAAGCCAGTGAAGGGTTTAGAGCAGAGAGGTACATAATCGATTTAGGTCTGAAAAGAATCACTGTTAGTGCTGTGTGAAGAATAGCTTAGAGGGGACAAGTTTAGAAGCAGGAAACCTGGGCAGGTGGCTCCAGTTAACAAACCACAGAGAGAAAGGTGCTTGGATTGGATGAGACTGGTTGGATTCCATATGTGAAGTTGAGGCTGACAGGATTTGCTGGTGCGGGGAGAGAGGGTGAGGAAGCATGTTCCAAGGCTTTTGTCCTGAATCCAAAAACCCCAAGCTTATATTTTTTACTCAATAACAGTCATTAATTTAACAAATATATAATAAGCATTTTCCCATAATTATAAAAATTTTTATAACCATGACATCTTTCATCTTCTTGCTCAAATATCACATCAGGGATGCTTATTCTGACCATCTGATCTAAAAACTTTCAGTCTCCTCTCCACCTGATGTCCCGCTTATCCTTAATTGGTGGGGTCCAGTGCAAATTGAAAATGTGGGAAACTTGTTTAAAACTTATTAAGAATTTTAAGAAGGTTGCCAGCAGAGCATTAAAACAAGAGGGAGGCCCCGGTAAGAACAGGGTCCTGTCACAAGCCCATGAAGCCAGCCCTGCATACGCATGCCATATATTTAATTAACCGATTTATTTACTGTGTATCCATCCTCATATTCATGTAAGCCTATGGAGGTAGGGATTTTTGTGTTTTCTTCCCTTGCGTATCCCCAACACCTAGAATAGTACCTAGCCTATAGTAGACACTCAATAAATATTTTTGGATAAAGGAATGATTTTTAATGGCTGATTAACTTTTTATCCAACTACGCTACCATAATTTCCTTAAGCGTTCTTCCATCAATGGCTATTTGGGTAAAATATTTGGCTACTACAAATCATGTGGCAATTAAAATTTTCATCATATAGGGCTTCCTTGGTGGCGCAGTGGTTGAGAGTCCGCCTGCCGATGCAAGGGACACGGGTTCGTGCCCCGGTCTGAGAAGATCCCACATGCCGTGGAGCAGCTAGGCCTGTGAGCCATGGCCGCTGAGCCTGCGTGTCCGGAGCCTGTGCTCCGCAGCAGGAGAGGCCACAACAGTGAGAGGCCCGTGTACCGCAAAAAAAAAAAAAAAAAAAAAAAATTTCATCATATAGCCTTTTCTATATTTTGGATTAATTCCACAAAGCCAGTTCTCAGAATTTTTGTAGGCCATTGTCCTCAAAAAATATAATTTACAAAATACTATTAGCTGATGACTTCACATCATATTAAGCATTACTTAGCCTTTGACAATTTGTGTTTTTTATTTAAGAACACATTTTATCACCCGGGAGAGTGCTTTTGGTCTGTTAACTTTCATGTTTATGAAGGAATACATTTTTTAAAACAGAAGAATTTTTTTCTCCTCAAGAATGTCATTGTTAAGTATTGAAACCATTCCTCTACCTATTGCTTGTTTTAATTTTGTTTCAGTGATATATCAGTTAAAAAAAATAATTAGGTCAATTTTATACTTCATATAATAAATTCATTGCATTTCCTCAAAGGTTTTCTTGTTTCACTGGACTTTTGATGTTTCAATACTTTGTGACTACTTTGTGTTTTGCTGCTTAAACTGTAGTTTACGCAAGAAAATACATGTCTGTTGCTCCTCCCAGGGCCTATTAGAAGTTGCATTTTAAAATTTTCAGCTCTTTGTAAGTGTAATTATTAGAGGTACCACCAAAAGAGAAAAGCCAGAGGCTCCAGTTGTTCATAATCCTGTGTATTTGTCATTACTTATGCGGACCTGTGAAGTGTTTAATGCCCCAGAGCTTATATCAGCTGGCAGATTGATTGGTACTATGGTTGGGTTTTGTGTCAGCTGACAGTCACTAAGGCCGATCAAGTGTCTACATACCAGAGCTAAACAGAATCAAGTCTAAACAAGATGGGAGATAGGTAAGAAACTCACAAACTCTTGTGTCAACATTTTTTATATAAGAAATTTGAAAATGGCTTTTATGCTCTTAGATTTGCAGATCTTGCAGCAGTATTTTGCAATGCCTTTGTTTTTCTACTCCTGTTTTATGATGAAGGTGCTAATACAGAACACAAAGGTCCAACTTGCTTACCCAGGACCATCTGGCAAATTTAGCTAATATCAAAAGCTGTGTTCCTTCTGAAGCCTCTAGGGGGAAATGTGTTTCCTTGCCTTTTCCAGCTTCTAGATGCTGCCTGCATTCCTTGGCTCGTGGCCACATCACTCTGAGATCACATCCCCTTTCACTCTGACTCTGACCCTCCTGTCTCCCTTGTAAGGACACTAATCTTGGGATGAGGATGTGAACATCTTTAGGGGCCATTATTCTCTTGACCACAGCAGCTCTGCAGCCCCAAAAAGGCTGTTCGCAGTTGGTGACTGGCTCTTAGATTGCAGGTGTCCCAGGCCCCACTTAGCTGCCAAGACGGCTGAGAGGCTCAGTATCTCCCGGTCCTTTATGGTCCTCCAGTGGGCTGCAGTACACCAGTTGGGAAACTTTACCATAAAATGTAAAATAATGTAAAAGCAGATTTCTTGTCACAGGGACTGCCAGCACCTGCATTTATTTTCCTCACAATTTTCTCCTGCAGCAGCCCTCCACCACTGACTAATGGGGGTCGGTGTGTCCCAGCTCCCTCCCCCCTCAGGTGAGTTAATTCTGAGGCACGTGTTCTCTCTTTGCTCTCAGTGATGGCCGTATTGGCAGTGCACCCCCTTAGTGGGTGTGTTTCCTTGCCTGCTTCCTGTTCCTACTCCCCTACTGGTGTTTCCTTGAGATCACCTCTTATCTCAGGGTCTGCTTCTGGGGGAACCCAAGTTAAGATGTGGGGATAAGCTTTGAAAGGGAGGGAGAGCAGAAAAAGAATGTTCAGACACATTTGCAAAAGCTTTTCTTGTTGAACCCCTCTTAAAGTACAAACTGGAGGGGGAGGTAATAGGAACTCATAGATATGCTTTAGGGGATTCCAGAGCATGAAGGTTTGTGTCTCATGTTCAGAATGTATTGGGGAGATTCCAAACCCTAAAAGCCCAGAGAAGGGGGTAACAACGGTGGTAGGGCAGATCGGTACAGAGAGACTCACACAGCTCATCCCACCACCCAGTTCCGTGTTGCTCCAGAGCGCTCCAGGAGGGCACGTGAAACTTCCAAAGCCCTGAGGGGGGAGCGCAAGTGTCCGAGAGAGTTCAGAGGCAGATCCTGGTTGGGAGGGGGAGGGGGCAGGTGGACCTGAGAGTGGAAGTCCCAGCATCACGGCATTAAGTGCAGCAGGGAGCAAGGAAGGTTGACAGTCATCTGAGCAGGGGCCATGAAGGACCCGCTTGCTCCTCCCCACCTCCTGCCTCTGTCTTCCTTGAACCGGGATGCCATTCAGGGTGAAAGGAAGCGGAAGAGGAAGAGAACCACAGTCCCGACGTGACTGAGCGGTTACCCCCATAAAACGTGATTTTTAAAGTGCAAGAGAGGTGACTGAGTTGTTGGCAAAATTAAGTTTGTTCTTTTGCTGTTAATCAAGAAAAATGGGGAGGAGGATGCTTATAAATCAGGAGCATAAAATATTGCACCTACCATTAGAGAAGGTATTTCATTTCCCATTATTTGTTTTAACTGGTCCACCATTCATTCACATGGAGCCATGAATATAGCTCTAGGGAACAGTAGGTTAATTGGATAATGTGGAGTAACATACACCTGTTAAACCGAAACCAATGTATTTTCCAGTCTTCACACGTGTGTGTGCAGGTGTGCTCGTGTGCGTGCGTGCAAACGTTCCCCTGAGCCGCTGTGCTTTCATGGCTCTAAGGAAGTGGGAGGGTGAGTACCACCCTGGAAAAGAGATGGACTCATGAGGAGTGCAGGTAAAACTAGCCCTTCCTGAGAAGGGTCTGAAGGGAGAAGGGGTACGGAAGAGTAGGGTGTCACACAGGTGTGTTGTGTCCTGGCTTCCTCCGTCCCTTCACCGGCCAATGAACCTGTGCAGGTGAGGTGGCGCTCCAGAACTTATTAGGCAATATGAAGGAATTATTGTTGATTTTGTTTGTTATAGTAATAGCAGTGGGGTTAGGGAAAATGTTCTTATCTGCTATAAGTGTATCCTGAATTATTATAGGAAAAGAGCGTGATATATTGAATTTGCTTTAATATACTCAAGCAAACATAAATATATAGATAAATAAATACATTCAAAAGTGGGGGAGAGAAGAAATAAGATTGTCACATATATGAAAATTGTCGAAGCTCAATGATAGGAATTCAGCTGTTTGTTATGCTGCTTTCCTTTGTGATCTTTGAAAATGTTCATTTCAGTTGTTAATCTAGAGACAGACTCCAAATTGGCATCATTCTTATAAAAATAGCACTAATACTGCTTATATTTTTGACGGTCTCATTAAGCACTTTAGTTTTGAGGGATTGGATAAAATGAGCTTGAATGCAGCTCTTTCATTCATTATTTTTTCTTTACTCTTCTTCTTAGACCTCTTTTAAAAATCAAGGAACAGGGCTTCCCTGGTGGCGCAGTGGTTGAGAGTCCGCCTGCCGATGCAGGGGACACGGGGTCGTGGCCCGGTCGGGGAAGATCCCACATGCCGCGGAGCGGCTGGGCCCGTGAGTCAGGAGCGCTGAGCCTGTGCGTCCGGAGCCTGTGCTCCGTGGCGGGCGAGGCCACAACACTGAGAGGCCCGCGGACCGCAAAAAAAAAAAAAAATCAAGGAACAGGGCTTCCCTGGTGGCGCAGGGGTTGAGAGTCCGCCTGCCGATGCAGGGGACACGGGGTCGTGGCCCGGTCGGGGAAGATCCCACATGCCGCGGAGCGGCTGGGCCCGTGAGTCAGGAGCGCTGAGCCTGTGCGTCCGGAGCCTGTGCTCCGTGGCGGGCGAGGCCACAACACTGAGAGGCCCGCGGACCGCAAAAAAAAAAAAAAAGGAAAAGCAAAGGGGGGGGGGGGTGCCGGGAGCCCAGGGGGTTCCTTCGGAAACAGGGAGGAAAAGGCTTTCAGTTTGTAGTCCTAGGAGTCCTTCTCTCCTGTCTTTCTCTCCAGGTGCTGCTCAGAAGTCAGAGCCCAGAGCCCTATCCTTATCATTCCAGACATCTGTGAGTCATTGCCTCAAAACCCAGAATGAGTGGATCAAGGGAGATGAAGAGCAGAGGTAGATTATCAATTAATGCTCTATGAGCAAAGTGGGAAAACAGGAGCGTCCTTTGCAGTGGATTTAAAGACCTGCTTCTCCTCCATACATGGTCTGTGAAGCTTTTTGTGACTCAGATCTTTTCAAAGAGATGCAGGTCTTGGAGATGGGGCCTCTCGTCACCTGGGGAAGTCGATGAGGCTAAAATTGCCCCCAGTGGAAGCCATTCAAGAGATTGTGCCTTCCAAGCAACCTGCTGCAGGCTCACTTCTAAAACAACTTCTTTCCCCTCCTATCATTTGGCAACCTTTGTATGACAAAGGCAAGGTAAACTGGACTCCTTTTCTCCAAAATGTCTTTGCAGCCTGGGACCCTTTTAATCAAGTCTGTACGGTTGATAGAGTAAAAAAATTTTCTCCTCTGACAAGTCTGCCCTTTGATTAGATGTTACAAAAAATACTTAGGTAGAAAATGTGTTAAATAAAAGCTTTCTCTTTGAGCTATGAATCTTCTCTTTGAAGAACAAAAGTAAGGTACAGTATTTTTAATAAAAGAAAAGCAGCTTCTAGGATGCCACAAATAGGAGTAAATGAAACTGCAGTCATGTTGCATTTCTTACTATGGTTTGTTCTGAGGCTTCTAACACAGCAATGAATCCCAAAACTCTAAAGACTGCCTGAATGTTGTGAAATATTAAAGGCATTTGAGTTCCCAACCTAACAGCAGGACTGTCTTAACCTCTAGGGAGAATAAAGTCCAAAGATGGTATAAGTCTATACACACAAAAACCACCCCTTTGACTGAAAGAAGAGGTATTACAGGTGCCCACGGACTGTGGGGCGTGAGGAGATGGCCCAGCCCCTGAAACTCTTTTGGATACTTTGCAAAGATCTTTGTAATGAAAGGCTTCCCAGACCTATATGGGCCAAGCAAGTCCATGATGTGTTTAATCACCAATTGCGAAATTTGAAAGGAATTTCAAATAAGAACATTTCAGACCCATCTTGAAATTCTCACTCTTTAGCTCTCTGGTTTTATAATCTCTTGAGTATTCTGGCTCCAAGGGGAATTTTTTAAAAGAGCTACATTTGATCAGAACAAAGGTGAGCACAAGTAGTACTAGAAGATCTAGATGTAAATGACTTCGACTCATCTTGGAGTAGCTCCAGGACAGTCACTGTTTTTATTTATGATAAAAAATACGTAATATAAAATTTAGCATCTTAACCATTTTTAAGCATATAGTTCAGTAGTTTTAAGTATTGTTGTGAAACAGATCTCCAGAACTTTTTCACCTTGCAAAACTGAAACTCTATACCCATAACCAACTCCTCTTCCCCACCCCCCTGCCCCTGGTAACCACGATTTTACTTTTTTTTTGGAAGTATAGTTGACGTACAAAATTATATGTTACAGGTGCACAATATAGTGATTCACAATTTTTAAAGGTGTACTCCATTAATTGTTATTATGAAACATTGGCTATATTCCCCATTTGTACAATATATCCTTATAGTTTATTTTGTACATTGTACCTCTTAATCCTCTACCCCTATAGCTCCTCCCCGCCCTTTCATCTCCCCACTGGTAACCACTAGTTTGTTCTCTGTATCTGCAAGTCTATTCCTTTTTTAGTATTCATTAGTTTGTTGTAGTTTTTAGATTCCACATACTATAAGTGATATCATACAGTATTTGTCTTTCTCTGTCTGACTTATTTCACTTAGAATAATACCCTCCAAGTCCATCCATGTTGTTCCAAATAGCAAATTTTGTCCTTTTTATGGCTGAGTAGTAGTCCACTGTGTATATATACCATACTTTCTTTATCCGTTCATCTGTTGATGGACACTTACGTTGTTTCCATATCTTGGCAATTGTAAATAATGCTGCTATGGACATTGGGGTGCATGTATCTTTTTGAATTAGTGGGGTTTTTTCTGGGGGGGATACATACCCAGGAGTGGAAAACTGAGTCATATGGTAGCTCTATGTTTAGTTTTTTGAGAAACCTTCACACTGTTTTCCACATTAACTGCACCAGTTTACATTCTCACCAACAGTGCACAAGGGTTCGCTTTTCTCCACATCCTCACCAACGTTTCTTATTTGTCTTCTTGTTGATGATAGCCATTCTGACAGGTGTGAGGTGATTTCTCTTTGTGGTTTTGATTTGCATTTCCCTGATGATTAGCAATGTTGAGCATCTTTTCATGTGCCTGTTGACATCTGCATGTCCTCTTTGGAGAAATGTCTATTCAGGTCTTCTGCCCATTTTTAATTGTTTTTTTTTTTTTTATGTTAAGTTGTATGAGCTGTTTACATATTTTGGATGTTAAGCCCTTGTTGGTCATATCATTTGCAAATATTTTCTCCCATTCAATAGGTTGTCTTTTTGTTTCATCAGTGGTTTCCTTTGCTGTGCAAAAGCTTTTTTTTTTTTTTTTTTTTTGCAGTACATGGGCCTCTCACTGTTGTGGCCTCTCCCGTTGCAGAGCACAGGCTCTGGACACGCAGGCTCAGCGGCCATGGGTCACAGGACTCGCTGCTCTGCGGCATGCAGGATCTTCCCAGACCGGGGCACGAACCCGTGTCCCCTGCATCGGCAGGTGGACTCTCAACCACTGTGCCACCAGGGAAGCCCTGTGCAAAAGCTTTTAAATTTAATTAGATCCCATTTGTTTCTTTTCACTTTTATTTTCACTGCTTTAGGAGACAGATCCAAAAGAATATTGCTACAATTTATATCAAAGAGTGTTCTGCTTATGTTTTCTTCTAGGAGTTTTATGGTTTCCAGTCTTTTATTTAGGTCTTTAATCCATTTTGAGTTTATTTTTGTATTTGGTGTTAGAGAATGTTCTAATTTCATTCTTTTACATACAGCTATCTTTTTTTTTTTTTCAGCACCACTTATTGAAGAGACTGTCTTTTCTCCATTGTATATTCTTGGCTCCTTTGTTATAGATTAATTGACCATAAATGCATGGGTTATTTGTGGGCTCTCTCTTTTGTTCCATTAATCTATGTGTCTGTTTGTGTGCCAGTACCATACTGTTTTGATGACTGTAGCTTTGTAGTATAGTCTGAAGTCAGGGAGCATGATTCCTCCAGCTCTCTTCTTCTTTCTCAAGGTTGTTTTGGCTATTTGGGACCTTTTGTGTTTCCATACAAATTTTAAGATGATTTGTTCTAGTTCTATGAAAAACTCCATTGGTATTTTGATAGGGATTGCACTAAATCTATAGATTGCCTTGGGTAGTATGGCCATTTTAACAATAATAATTTTTCCAATCCAAGAACATGGTATATCTTTCCAGCTGTTTGTGTCATCTTCAATTTCTTTCATCAGTGTCTTATGGTTTTTCAAATACAGGTCTTTTACCTCCTTAGGTAGGTTTATTCCTAGGTATCTTATTATTTTTGATGTGATGGTAAATGGAATTGTGTCCTTAATTTCTCTTTTGATAGTTCATTTTTAGTGTATAGAAATACAGCCAATTTCTGTATATTAATTTTGTGTCCTGCAACTTTACTGATTTCATTGATGAGCTCTAGTAGTTTTCTGGTGGTGTCTTTAGGATTTTCTATGTGTAGTAGGTATCATGTCATCTGCAAACAGTGACAGTTTTACTTCTTCCTTTCCAATTTGGAATCCTTTTGTTTCTTTTTCTTCTCTGATGGTTGTGGCTAGGACTTCCAACACTACGTTGAATAAAAGTGGTGAGAGTGGGTGTCATTGTCTTGTTCCTGATCTTAGAGGATATGCTTTCAGCTTTTCACCATTGAGTACGATGTTAGCTCTGGGTTTGTTATATACATGGCCTTTATTATGTTGAGGCATGTTCCCTCTGTGCCCACTTTCTGGAGAGTTTTTTTTTTTTGTGGTACGTGGGCCTCTCACTGCTGCGGCCTCTCCCACTGTGGAGCACAGGCTCTGGACGCGCAGGCTCAGCAGCCATGGCTCACGGGCCCAGCCGCCCCACGGCACGTGGGATCTTCCCAGACTGGGGCACGAACCTGTGTCCCCTGCATCGGCAGGCGGACTCTCAACCACTGCGCCACCAGGGAAGCCCTGGAGAGTTTTTATCATAAATGGATATTGAATATTGTCTAAAGCCTTTTCTGCGTCTATTGAGATGATCATATGGTTTTTATTCTTCAGTTTGTTAATATGGTGTATCACACTGATTGATTTGCAGATTTTGAAAAATCCTTGCATCCCTGGGATAAATCCCACTTGATCATGGTATATGATCCTTTTAATGTATTGTTGGATTTGGTTTGCTAGTATTTTGTTGAGGATTTTTGCATCTCTATTCATCTGTGATATTGGGCTGTAATTTTCATTTTTTTGTGATATCTTTGTCTGGTTTGGGTATCAGGGTGGTGCTGGTGTCACCCTGGAATGAGTAGAATGAGTTCAGAAGCATTCCTTCCTCTGAAAATTTTGGAATAGTTTGAGAAGAATAGGTATTTACCTTTTTCTAAATGTTTGGTAGAATTCACCTGTTAAGCCATCTGGTCTTGGTCTTTTGTTTGTTGGGAGGGGAGTTTTTAAATTACAGATTCAATTCCATTACTGGTGGTTTGTTTATATTTTCTATTTAGTCCAGTTTTAGGAGATTATACATTTCTAAGAATTTTTCCACTTCTTCTAGGTTGTCCATATTATTGGCATATAGTTGTTCATAGTAGTTTCTTATGATCTTTTGTATTTCTGTCACGTTGGCTGTAACTTCTTTTTCATTTCTGATTTTATTGATTTTGGCCCTCTCCTTATTTTTCTTGGTAAGTGTGGCTAAAGGTTTATCAATTTTATTTATTTTTTCAAGGAACCAGCTTTTAGTTTCATTGAGCTTTTCTTTTCTTTCTTTTTTTTTTTAGTCTCTATTTCATTTATTTCTGCTCTGATCTTTATGATTTCTTTCCTTCTACTAACTTTGGGTTTTGTTTGTTCTTCTTTCTCTAGTTCCTTCAGGTGTAAGGTTAGGTCACTTATTTGAGACTTTCCTTGTTTCCTGAGGTACGCTTCTATCACTATAAACTTCCCTCTTAGAACTGCTTTTGCTGCATCCCATAGGTTTTGGCTTGTCATGTTTTCATTTTCATTTGTCTCTAAGTATTTTTTTAATTTCCTCTTTGATTTCTTCAGTGATCCATCGGTTGCTTAGTAGCACATTGTTTAGCCTCCACATGTTTGTTTTTTGCACATTTTTACCTTGTAGTTGATTTCTAGTCTTACAGCATTGTGGTTGGAAAAGACGCTTGATATGATTTCAATTATCTTAAACTTACTGAGTTTGTTTTGTGGCCTAGCATGTGATCTATCCTGGAGAATATTCCATGTGCATTTGAAAAGAATGTGTATTCTGTTGCTTTTGGATGGAATGCTCTCTATATATCAGTTAAGTTCACCTGGTCTAATGTGTCATTTAAGGCCAGTGTTTCTTTATTGATTTCTCTGTCTGGATAATCTGCATTTCATTTGCAACCACCATTCTATTGTACTTTTAAAAAAATATTTATTTATTTTGCTGCACTGGGTCTTAGTTGCAGCACTTGGGATCTTCACTGTGGTGTGTGGGATCTTTTAGTTATGGCATGTGGGATCTAGTTCCCTAACCAGGGATCGAACCAGGGCCTCCTGCATTGGGAGCGTGGAGTCTTAACCATTGGATCACCAGGAAAGTCCCTATTGTACTTTTAATTTCTATGAATTTAACAACTTTAGATACCTCATACAAGTGGAATCATATAGTATATGTCTTTTTGTGACTGACCTATTTCACTTAGCATAATGTCCTCAGGGTTCATCCATATTGTAGCATATGTCAGGATTTCCTTCCGTTTTAAGGTTGTATAATATTCTGTTATATGTATGAACCACATTTTGTATATCTATTCATCTGTCAATAGGCATTTTAGGCTGCTTCTGCATCTTGGCCATTGTGAATAGTGCTTCTATGAACATCGGGATGCAGCATCTCTTCAAGATTCTGCTTTCAATTCTTTAGATATATACCCAGAAGTAGGATTGCTGGCTCATATGGTAGTTTTATTTTTAATTTTTTGAGGAAACAATTTGTGTTCCATAGTTGTTCCACTTTATCCACCAACAGTGAACAAAAATTCCAATTTCTCCACATCCGCATAATAACCAATACTTGTTATTGCTTTTTTTTAATGGTAGAAATTTCTGGTTTTGCTTTTTTTTTTTATGGTAGCCATTCTAATGGGTATGAGGTGATATATTATTGTGGTTTTGATTTGCATTTTACTGATAATTAGTGATGTTAAGCATCTTTTCATATACTTGTTGCCCATTTGTATATCATCTTTGCAGAAATGTCTATTCAAGTCATTTGTCCACTTTTAAACTGGATTATTTGATTTTTATTGTTAAGTTGTAGAAGTTCTTTATATATTATGGATATTAATCCCTTTTCAGATATATGATTTGCAAGTATTTACTCTCATTTACTCTCATTATAGGTTGCTATGGTTGTGTCATTTGATACACAATAGCTTGACGTAGTTTAAGTTTGATGTAGTTTCATTTGCCTATTATGCTTTTGTTGCCTGTGCTTTGGTGTCATATCCAAGAAATCATTGCTACATCCAATGTCATGAAGGTTTCCCCTTTCTTCTTCTAGGATTTTTACAGTTTTAGGTCTTACTTTTAAGGCTTTAATCCATTTTGATTTAATTTTGTATATGGTGCAAGATAAGGGTCCAACTTCTATCTTTTGTAAGTGCATATCCAGTTCTCCCAACACCATTTGTTGAAGAGACTGTCCTCTACCCCCTGGCTGGTCTTGGCACCTTTGACAAAGATCATTTGGCCATATAAGAGGATTTATTCCTGGGCTTTTTATTCTATTCCATTGGTCTACTTGTCTGTCTTTATGCCAATACCACACTGCTTTTAATACTATAGATTTGTAATATATTTTGAAATCAAGACATGTGTACCTCCAACTTTGCTCTTATTTTTCAAAATTGTTTTGGTTATTCAGAGTCCTTTTAGATCCCATATGAATTTTTTTTTTTTTAGGGGGGGGGTACATGGGCCTCTCACTGCTGTGGCCTCTCCCGTTGCAGAGCACAGGCTCCGGACGCACAGGCTCAGTGACCATGGCTCACAGGCCTAGCTTCTCCGCGGCATGTGGGATCCTCCCTGATCAGGGCACGAACCCATGTCCCCTGCATCAGCAGGCAGACTCTCAACCATTGCGCCACCAGGGAAGCCCCCCATATGAATTTTAGAATTAATTTATTTCTTGAAAAGTTCCATTGGGATTTTGTTAGGGATTGCATTGGCAGTCACTGTTCTTTAATAAATGTAATGGAAAATCTCAAAAAATTAGTGAAAGCTACTGAAGCAGCAGACAGAAGCTTGATAACTAGAAGCTTGTATAATTTTTCTCAGCCTCTTTGTAAAATAAAACTGTCACAGTGGAAGATTATGCAAGTAAATACATTTGTCTTAGTTTGTCTTTTCCTCACATCTAAATAGATAGCTTAAATGGTCCCGTAGAAAGAAATGAGAGAATCAATTGATTCCTTTGAGCATAGTGGTCATAATAATAATAATAATAATAATAATAATAATAATAATAATAGAGATTATAAAAGTATCATATAATTTATTTAGCTTTTATGTTATAAAAAGTATTTAATTTCCATTATCTCCCTTTATTTTAGTCCAAAGCAGCATTTCCCAATGTTATAGCTCATTTTCCTCATTAAAAAAAAAAAAAGGTTTTGTGATCATATAATTTGGGAAGCATTGCAAACTACATTCTTCTGTACTCTGCACTGAGAGATTCATTATTAAAAGCTCCAAGAAGTCCTGCTGTAAATAGTAAAGAAATCAGTTCAGTGTTGTATAAACCAGTGTTTACCAAACTTTTATGGCTGCAGTTTTCTTCTTAGTAAACCTATTAATATCCCATGAATCTAAGGTATGACTAAAAATACTTGGAGCAGAGAATTTAAATGAACAGTTTTTAAATGCTGCTTTGTAAACACTGAGATTATTCAAAGTGGTGCAGGAAATAGGATGCATAGGGCAAGGGAGCATATCTGTCATGATAGGAACTAATTTCTCCCTAATGCCTATAAGGAGCTAAAGCTGGGAGTGAGATTCAGCATGTACAGAGACCTGGGTGTGTTTGTAATAACTTCCATATGCTATTTATACCATCTACATGAAACCATGTACCATCCTATTTGCAGCAATGCCCTTGCTGAAAAAGAAGAAATGGATTCTGAGGTTATATTGAGCCAAGCCAGACCTGCACTGTTAGGCAAGATCTGCTTAATCACATCTTGCCATGACGATGATTTTGTAGTATTTCCTATAAAGGGAAATAAGAGATAAATCACCCTTCCTCTAGCTTGGTTAATCATAGTTGGTTGTTTATATATTTTTCTCCGTGTCCATGATACGGAGAATTAGGAAATTCTTCCTAATTTATTTGAAGAATAACTTCTTCCAAAACATGGTAAGAGTTCAAAAACCTTTAAACGATGTATTATTTATCTGTCTGGCCACACAGCTTCATTCCTTCAGAGTCATTATTGACTCATTCCTACGGAGTCATTAAATCCATCAATAGCACATTCACTGACTTAATAATAAGCAGATTTGGCATTTAGGAGAATGAAGCAGCTTAAAGGACAAATCCATTAGGTTTTATCACATCCACTACCAGCATGCAGGGGCAAGGTGCTCACTTCAAGCCAGGGGCAAATCTATGGGCCTGAAGGTCATACAGTTTTGGAGGCCCTTTTTAAGAAAAGTAATTCAAATTATTAGATAAGAAATTAAATATTTATTTAGAATTATAATAAAAACCAACACCATAATAGCAAAATATTTAAAGCTGACAAATTCTGGGACGATCTCAAAATTAGAAAATATCATTCTTTGATAATTAGCTATCTGATACACAAAATAAAATTATTGTCCGCATGTGTTTGATTACCTCTTCTTGCACCAATGATTTTGTCGTACTTTCTACTAAGAGAATGGGAGGAATCAGACTTCCCTGTAGCATGATGGGTCGAATGATGTTTTTTATGATTGATAATGTGGAAAGCTTTCTTTTGGCTTCACCACTTATTATTGGTATTGGCATGTACATTTTTAGGATTGTTGTCAATTTTAGGAAAAATTCACTCAAATGTCTTTGGTGTCTTTGGAGACATGTATATGACTGACGTTGTACCATATTATGAGGGTCATGTTGGACCCTGAACTTTCATTTTACAAGGTAGAATAGGCTGGTATAGTGAGTGGTAGGATCATTCCTAAAATTTGTTCTTGCACTCGGGCAGCTAGCAGTAACTAAACTATACATGGAAGAGGCTGTGGACCACATAAATATTACACTAAACAAGAACTACATGTAACCTCATCAGCTTCCTTAGTCAGGGTCCAAAAATACCCGTGGCTCCTCCTTCCATGCCACCAACACAAGGGGAAATACGACTGAGGAGAAGTTGAGGTGGAAAGAGACAGTGCTCTCAACCATTTGTAGTTAAAATATTGTACTCCTTAAATTTTACAAGAATATATGGCCATGGAAGCACTTACAAGTTCAAGTGTGGAGCCCTGAAACTTAAGCTTTATGAGTTTCATGGCAAATCCACCTCTCAATTTTCTTCCACCAGAGCTGCTGCTGTTTCTTTAGGAAGGATGTGCGTTTGCTTCTTGAACTTAAGGACCAGATCTGTAAAAAATATAATGCAAGCAAACAGGAGACATGTATATGACTGTTTTCCAGCTGACCAGTTTATAGCTTTTAATAGAACAATTACTTGGCATTATGTGGATCAGTGACTTTTACATCTGGCACTAGATTAAAACTGTCTGCATAGCTTTGTAAAATACACACTTTCCTTGGCCACAAACCCAGAAATTCTGATTCTGTAGACCTAGGATGAGGCCCAGGAATCTCCAATTTTCAAGTCTCCCCGTTGATTCTGATGTGCTGCCAAGTGTGCGAACCACTGATGTAGGCAAAATATTTGGATGAATGCCTATGCCCACGAAGCTCCACGGGCCCAAATAAAGGGTACACTTACAAAGAGGCTTTTGATTTGGTGTAAGCAGGAGTGGTGAGTTCCCCATCAAATTAACTGGACCAGCACTTAGTAAGGAGGTTATGAGAGGATTTGTATTAGCCCAGGCTTTTTTGCGGGGGGCAAATGGAAAAACCTATTTCAAATGAGTTTAGACATGGAAAGGAACTTATCGGCCGCCGTGGCTGACAGGCCCATTTCAGGCATGGCTGAATTGAGGTTTAAAATAGCCTTACACAGAGCATTTGCCATGGAGAGAAAGCACCCTGTCAATAATATGTCTGAAGTCTTGGAGTAGAGTTTTATTGCCATGGTTGGGTCGAGCGTCCATTTCTGACACAGTCGCTCTATCCAGATTGGCTGATTAGCCAGACCTGGACCACAGGACCTCCTCAAGCACACAGGGGTTGGGTCAGCCTCAACCCACGTGACCTGAGCAACAGAGTGGTGTTCCCCTAAGGAAAATCAGGGTTGCAGGCAGAAACAACTGATGAACGGGTGGTGGGCTCAAAGACCTCTCAAACCACTTCCAACTGGGGGCAGACTTGCTTTGTCTTTGCTGCATTCTCTGACCTGCCCAGCATCTGGTGTCATGCATGTCTGACACCCTGCTCCTGACAAATAGGGTGGGGTGCTATGGAACCTGTCTGGTGATCTGCAGGTTTCTACCTACTCTCTGGGTGAGGTTCCCACAGGCAGTGTTGTAACAAAGTCAGGCTGTGAATCACATGAGGCTCAGTATGGAGGTAGAGTCAAGATCCAAAGCCATGGAAGGCAGAGTCAGCAGAAGATGAAAAGAGGACGTTTCCAAGTGCTTGGAGCTGTGGCTCCTAAAGTAATTTTTGAGCAAAAGTAAGGATGGCTGAAGTAACCTACAAAGCCATTTCCCATAGCCACAGTGGGACACAGCACAGCTAACCACAGGCTCAGCTTACCAGACATGTTTCTCCATAATGAGGTAGATGCTTTTTGCATTTAACTGTCACAGGTCAGTGGTGATGTAGATACAGAGATGTGCAATCCAGATTCCCCTCAAGGCAGGTTCACTGCTCAGCTGTGGGGAGTGTGGTCAGCTGATGGCTCCTTCAGGGTCTGCCTGGGTTGCAAACAGCAGCTGGGTCTGAGACCATGCCCAACCTGGGGCAGCCCGCTTCTAGAGATGGGGTATAAAGGGCCAGCCATTTCAGTCCAAAGGGGGCAACATGATTAGGCAGTATTTGCTCTAGAGCTCCCCACTGGTCCAGGGGCTGTATCAGGCATTACAGTTCATCTTCTTTCTCTGCCGGTTCTTCCCACATGCTTTCACAAGTATTGATATCTATAAAGATCTCACACCCCAAACTTTGTTTCAGCATCTGCTTCTGGAAAACCCAACCTGTGATAAGTATCATTAGGTTACATTATAACTGGCCTAATAAAAGTAGGAGGAAACATTAAACATGCAAACTACTTTTTAAATGGTACAAAAAGACACAAGCCTTTTTTGGATTCCTTCTCTTTTCCTTAAAAAAAAAATAAATTAAGGATACCACATTTAAAAACCTAAACTGTTTATATGCACAGTAATAAAATATAACATAAAGCGGTTGATTCTAAGTTGGTGGTTCTTATATGCAGATTTTCCCCCTCAGTTCTTTTTATCAGCTTCTCTTAAGAATCAAAGTAGAACATTTTCTTTGATTTTGCCAAAATTTGAGGACCAACAAAAAGAAGTTGTGCAGAGAAGACGATCTTGTTTAGTCAAATATTTGAGTAGTAAGGATCATTCTCTGCATCATATGTTTTCAACTAACATTTTTAAGTTAAAATAAGATTAAACTCAAAACCTCAACTTTTTGAAGCACAGTATAATTTTTCATTAATAAAGGCATATTAGTATCTCAAAAAAGTTCTGCATGATGATTTTGAACCTCAGTTTTATTTCATTACAGCTGTGGAGAGTAGCCAGTTAGCAGAGGCCTGTACCTTTTAGAAACTCTGTTAAGTTACTTTCTGTAAATGGGGTAAAACATCATAACAGACTTTAAATTTTTTGATTTTTAAAAAATCCAAGCAATAAAGCACATAGGTAAAAAATTCAAACAGTTCAGAAAAACTTATAATGAGAAAGGACCAGTCCCCACATTATCGCTCCTTATTTCCAGCCTGTCTCTCCAGAAGCAGCCATGGTTAATCATTTATGTTGTAAGTTCTGTTAGTGGTTACCTAATGCATCTCTGAATTACATATTTACATTACCACTTCTTGATCTGTCGACTTGGGATATTAAATATTGATTTTCTGCTATCATGGGTGAGGATTTAGCTCCCCCGTTGTTCCAATTTGTATTTTCATATTACTATTTTTAGTTTTTTATAACTGTAAATAGTATACTTAAAATTTCTTATTCCTTTGGCTTTCACAAGTCCGTCTTGATTGCTCATCTTTTATGCTGAGGATGTTAACACCCCTACCCTTCCTTCTACCTCTCTTCCCTCCCTTATTTCCTGACCTCTGTTGTTCTTCAACCTTTATATTGTCAATGTTGATTAATTTATAATCTGTTTTGTAATCATAATTAAGCCTCCTGTGCTTTGTCTATAGGTTGATTCTGTGTGTTGAGGTAAAAAAACAAAACACAACAAAACAGTGTTTACTCTTTTATGAGTGATGACTCTGGTTTATCACAGAGCCATGTAATGGCAATAAACACACCTCTCTCTGTGGGTCCACTGTCATGACCCTTGAATCTCTCAAAGGGAAATGTTCTAGGCAACAACATCAAATGTCTTCTCCTTTTTTTTTTTTTTTTGCGGTACGTGGGCCTCTCACTGCTGTGGCCTCTCCCGTTGCGGAGCACAGGCTCCGGACGCGCAGGCTCAGCGGCCATGGCTCACGGGCCCAGCCGCTCCGCGGCATGTGGAATGTTCCCGGACCGGGGCACGAACCCGTGTCCCCTGCATCGGCAGGCGGACTCTCAACCACTGCGCCACCAGGGAAGCCCTCTCCTTCTTATATTCTATCAGTTATTCAAAACCAGACTCCAGTTTAGCTGCTACATATTTGAATTACAACTTTTATTGATTTTTCCCTGGTTTCTGATTGCTTTTTCTATTGTTATATTGCTAGTGAATGAAAAATAACATGCCTTTTTCACTGTATTCTGAATATCTTATTTATTCTATTGATTTGAGTTTTTCTTCTCTTCCTTCTTCTGCTTATTGGGGAATGTCTCCTTGGAGTCCTATGATTTCACATTCTAATTTGGACTGATTTTTTTCAGAATAGCTGCTCAACTGTCACCTTGAAATTTGCTTTCATTAGATTCCTTTTTAGTGACATGGTTTCTTGTATCCTGTATCATCCTCTTTCTTGGTGTTCATCTTCAAGTAAATTCTTCAGAAATAGATAGTACAAAGTAAACTCTGCAAGTTCTTCCATGTTGAAAAAAAGGAAAATGACCATTTTCTATTATTCAAAGTCCATAGCTTTTGCATGGTACTCTTTGTTCAAAGCTATTTTTCCTCAGAAATTTGCTGCTGAGAAGGCTAATGCAGTTGACTTTCATTTCCTGTGGGTTAGCTGTAGTTTCTCTCTGGAATATTTAGAATATTTTTACGTTCTTTGTGCTCTGAGATCTCACAATGATATATTTGAGTCTGGGTCTTCAAATTATTTTACTAAGAAATATTTAAGACATATGAGGGGGCATAAAGAATAATACAATGGAAATAAAACACTGGACATGTCTTCTTTGTTTCACTTGGTTTCCTTGGTTTCTTAAGTCCCTTTATTAGAATTTTTACTAATTGAGTGGATTAATCCTCTGTATGTCTTTTTTTCCTCCTCCTATTGTCTATTTCTTTGGGATTTTGTTTTTATTATTGTTATTTTCTGGGGAAAATTCCTTGATTTTATTTTCCACTATTACATTGAGTTTATAATTTTTATTACCAAATTTTCTTATTTCAAGGAGCTTGTTCTTTTTTTTCTAATTGAGATACAATTGACATATAACATGGCATTTGTTCAAGGTGTACAACATAATGATTTGATAATTATGATATCATAATGAAATGATTTGATTGCAAAATGATTACCACAGTAAGTTTAGTTAACATCTATACTACACAGTTATAATTCTCTTTCTTGTGATGAGAACTTTTACGATTCAATCTCTTAGCAGCTTTCAAATATGCAATAAAGTATTATTAACTATAGTCACCATGCTGTACATTACATCTTCATGACTTATTTATCTTATAACTGGAAGTTTAGTTCTTATTTTGCGAGGGCCCCTTTATATACATACTTTTTATGAGTGCCATGTGTTATAGACTCTCTGAAGATACTAATAGAGATATTTTGAAAGGGCTCTTATATTACCTGAATTATTATTATTTTTAAAAATAAATTTACTTATTTATTTATTTATGGCTGTGTTGGGTCTTCGTTGCTGCGTGCAGGCTTTCTCTAGTTGCTGCAAGCAGGGGCTACTCTACTTTGCTGTGCGTGGGCTTCTCATTGCGGTGGCTTCTCTTGTTGCAGAGCACAGGCTCTAGGCATGCAGGTTTCAGTAGTTGTGGCACACGGGCTCAGTAGTGGTGGCGCACGGGCTTAGGTGCTCCGTGGCATGTGGGATCTTCCCAGACCAGGGCTCGAGCCTGTGTCCCCTGCATTAGCAGGTGAATTCTTAACCACTGTGCCACCAGGGAAATCCCTGAATTATTTTTATTTTCTCCAAGATCAACCTTCCAGTCTAATAGAAAGGCTGAATAGGAGATGTGTGTATGCACATGAAACTTGTAGACTGGTGGGATGTGGTCTAGGAGATGACTTTTCCCTGGAGACCCACCAAATGGCAACATATGGAAAATCTCTGTTTGTCTCCTGGTTCTCAGCTGATAGTTCACTATACTTCTTTAGAGGGGAAACCTTGAGTTTTTCCCCTGGGCATCAATGCCAAATGGCATGTCTACTGTAAGTGGGAATGAGAGAGGTGTGTGAGGAGTTACCTACCTTGTACTCAGCTTTCAGTTTATCCCTATATTTTCAGCTCCCCCCAGCCCTCTATCCTATCTATCACACCTGCACAGACAACCGCACTGGAACCCTGTTGCAAAGATGGGTTCCCTTCTTCACTGCAGCCACCTCCTAGAGTACTCTAGACCGCAGCCTCCTTAGCCATTTAAAAAAATATATCAGCTTCTATCTGTTCCTGTCTTCCAGAAATTTGTTTATATCTCTCATCTGTGAAGGTCACTCCCTAAATAGTTTTGCTTTTATTCCCTTTTAAATTTCTGTACTATTATTTAATGAGATTTCCAGAGAGAAGGGAGTAAAATATGTGCACTTAAAAGGAAACCATAAACAAAAGGAAAAGGTAGCTACAGACTGGGAGAAAATATTTGCAAAAACTGTGACTGACAAGGGGTTAATTTCCAAAAATAAACAAATAGCTCATATAACTCAATATCAAAAAAACAATCCAATCAAAATTGGGCAGGAGACCTAAATAAACATTTCTCCAAAGAAGACATACAAATGGCCAACAGGCACATGAAAAGATGTTCAACGTTGCTAATAATTAGAGAAATGCAAATCAAAACTACAATGAGCTATCACCTCTCACTGGTCGGAATGGCCATCATTAAAAAGTCTACAAATAATAAATGCTGGAGAGGCTGTGGAGAAAAGGGAACCCTCCTACATTATTGTTGGGAATGTAAACTGGTGCAGCCTCTGTGGAAAACAGTATGGAGGTTCCTTAAAAAACTAAAAATAGAGGTGCCATATGATTCAGCAATCCCACTCCTGGGCATATATCAGGAGAAAAGAATGGGTAAAGAATATGTGGTACATGTATACAATGGAATATTACTCAATCATAAAAAAGAATGACATGTTGGCATTTGCAACAATGTGGATGGACCTAGAGAATATCATACTAAGTGAAGTAAGTCAGACGAAGACAAATATCATATGATATCACTTATATGTGGAATCTAAAAAATAATACAAATGACCTTATTTACAAAACAGAAACAGACTCACAGATATAGAAAACAAACTTATGGTTACCAGAAAGGGATGCGGGAGGGATAAATTAGGAATTTGGGATCAACAGATACACACCGCTATAAAATA
Source organism: Lipotes vexillifer (assembly GCF_000442215.2). Classification (NCBI taxonomy): domain Eukaryota; kingdom Metazoa; phylum Chordata; class Mammalia; order Artiodactyla; family Lipotidae; genus Lipotes; species Lipotes vexillifer. The sequence goes on along the minus strand of NW_006791339.1, from coordinate 661,373 downwards.
GATAAACAACAAAGATTTACTGTATAGCACAGAGAACTATATTCAATATCTTGTAATAACCTATAATGGAGAAGAAAATGAAAAACTATGTATATATCTGAATCACTTTGCTGTACACCTGAAACTAACACAATATTGTAAATCAACTATACGTCAGTTTAAAAAAAAAAATGTGTGCTTAGCATGTGGATGCCTCTTTGAATCCAGAAAAGTAAGGGTTTTCCATCCTGCCCTTGATTTAAAAACTTATACACATTCATTGTAGAAAATCTAGCAAGTTTATGACACGTTTCTCCCAAAGGACCATACAAGGATAAACTTCTTTATCACTGAAATATAAAACAATGAAGATACCAAACCCAGTTGGATCTGGATGGCCATAGAGGAGAGAAGAGTTCTCATTTATTGAATGCTTCTTTGTGCCTGATACTTGACAGAACTTGCCTCATTGAATACTATTTTCAGATGAAGAAATGGAGACAGTCAGAAGATTTACCACAAGGTCACAGCTAGTAAATGGCAATTCTGTTTCAAAACCTTGTTCCATCGGATACCTACACCATGCATCTTTACCATGAGTGGCCAAAAGCTGGTACAAAGTATGAATGATGCCAACAGAGGCAATTTCTGAGCGTAAAATAAAGACCTAAATATCTAGTTCAGTGGCCCATGTGTACAGCAGAGGTGATCAGGAAATTGTTTTTGGGGGGCTTTTTAAGTGTTGTTTCTTTCTTTTTTTAAGTTTTTTGATGTGGACCCTTTTAAAGTCTTCATTGAATTTGTTACAACATTGCCTCTGTTCTGTCTTTTGGCTTTTTGGCAATGAGGCATGTTGGACCCCAGCTCCCCAACCAGGGATCAAACCCCCCCACCCCGCAATTGGAAGGCGAAGTCCCAACCACTGGACCGCCAGGGAAGTCCCAGGAAGTTATTTGTGAGAAGGGACTTGAGAATTCACTCCTCTGAGACGGAACATCTCGAGGGAGCTGGTTTAATTGACTCTCCTGTGGTAAAACAGCTGTTGTCTTCTATGTTAGTTGTACTCTTGAGAGGCTCTACTGACCTCTGCCCTCAGCAGATGCATTTTAATCATACTGGCACTTGAGTTTCAGAGAAAAGAAATCATTAATTAAAATGTAAATCATTGAACACCCATAGCACATGTAGGATTCTACTATGGGAACATCAGTAAATAGACGATTTATTAATCAATTAGTGTTACAAATCCAAGGCATACTGACAAATAATATTAGTCATGTGATTTTTTTTAAAAAGATGGAACTGATTTACTTACACAAATCTCCTGTTTCCTTCCCTCAATTTGAAGTTTTAAAAGACTGACATTTTCTGTGGGTTAATTAAATCAAATATTTATTACTATTTTTAAAACCTATTTCATGACAATGAATCTTATATATGCAGATGGGAAAAAAATGAGAACTGTGGCTTTCCAGATGGAAGCTTTTCAGAACAGATGTCATCGTCTAAATGTGTGCTCTGGAGGAAGAGAATTAATCAAAATAAGGGATAACAAGGTAGTTCTTAATGGTTATGACTGGCTTCTAATTTTCAAGACAACTGGTATATGTGGGGGAGTGAGAACACGTTTAGGTAGAAGCAGAGAGCCTCTGCTTCTTTTTTTTTTAATTTATTTTATTTTATTTATTTATTATTTATTTTTGGCTGTGTTGGGTCTTCGCTGCTGCGCGCAGGCTTTCTCTAGTTGTGGCGAGCCGGGGCTACTCTTTGTTGTGGTGCATGGGCTTCTCATTGCGGTGGCTTCTCTTGTTGCAGGGCACAGGCTCTAGGCACGCAGGCTTCAGTAGTCATGGCACCCGGGCTTCAGTAGTTGTGCCACGCGGGCTCAGTAGTTGTGGCTCACAGGCTCTAGAGCGCAGGCTCAGTAGTTGTGGTGCATGGGCTTAGTTGCTCCACAGCATGTGGGATCTTCCCAGATCAGGGCTCGAACCTGTGTCCCCTGCCTTGGCAGGCAGATTCTTAACCACTGAGCCACCAGGGAAGCCTGAGCCTCTGCTTCTTATAGTACAATTTGCAAGGGAGTGAGGAACAAGGGATACATCTTGTCTTGTTATTTTAATTATTGTTTTAATTACTTGCTAGAAATGAAATTGCTGTCTTGAAACCTCAGTATAGGCAGGACAGTAAGGAGATACAGAGACCTTACCAAGAGCTCAGAAAAACATTCCTACAGATCTAATTTTGTATTCTCTGCAGATTGATAGAAACACACAGCCCAGGGAAAATTTTATCAGCTAAGTTTCCTTTTCCATTAAGCCAGTAAATCTTTAAGAAGTGTTCTCTTTTTACATTTCATAGATTGAGAATTGGTATTTTGCCTGTGCTATTCAAAGAAAAAAAGGAAAATTCCTGGCAAAATAAAAAATTTTGTTACAATTGATTAGGACAGAAAGACTTGAATGATGAATTCGGATAAATTCTACCTACGTTCTGTCAGATATTTTTTAAAGAAAAACCCGTAATAATTTTGCAAACTTTTCTGCCCTACATTCAATTATTAAAGCCACATTTACCTTTGACTTCTCTCTGAATAGCTCTACAAACTCAAGGTATACTTAAATTTAAGCAAGGTCAGTAAAAGAACCTGTAAGCCTGGGGAAGATATTAGAGCCAGATCCACGCCAGGTAGTATTGGCCAATGAAATTGTCTTTCTGAGAGAGAAGAAAACCTTAGTGATGTAAGATACCAGGATGCTATGAGATGCTGTACCTGAACTATGATCCTTGGAGTTAAGATCCTAGCAGAGTAGAAAAAATAGAACTAAAATAGAACTAGGGCTTCCCTGGTGGTGCAGTAGTTAAGAATCCGCCTGCCAATGCAGGAGACACGGGTTTGAGCCCTGTTCTGGGAAGATCCCACATGCAGCGGAGAACTAAGCCCGCATGCCACAACTACTGAAGCCTGCATGCCTAGACCCCATGCCCCACAACAAGAGAAGCCACCGCAATGAGAAGCCCTCACACTGCAACGAAGAGTAGCCCGTGCTTGCTGCAACTAGAGAAAGCCCGCGCACAGCAATGGAAGACCCAACGCAACCAATAAATAAATAAGTAAAATCTATAAAAAATAAAATAAAATAAAATAGAACTAAACTCTGGTTTAATAGAACCTGCCAGTTGCCTCTGTGCTGAGGTTAAAAATGAACTTGGAATCACAGATGATGTAATGCAGTTTCAGAGCAGTGTTCATATCCAAAGGGAAATGGAGAATTGAGGCCATTATGTAGATAATGAAGGCATGTACTTCTTTATTGGAGATTTAGAAGACTAGAAAGACAGCTCTTTAGCCTGGGATGGGTAAAAGTGCTGTATGGAGACAAGAGGATACACTAAAGGACAACTACTATGATCTCATGTAAAAGGCCAAGAGAGTCATATTTTATAGTAAAATAGAAGTGGATATGCAGTGATATAGTAGTTCACTCATGATTATAGCAGAGAAATACATTCCAACATCAAAATATGTAATAATCACCAACAGTCCAAAGGAAAGTACACATTAAAAATTATATATTGTACTCTGCTTTTTAAATTATGTAAATTTATGTGTATTTTAAAGTAGTGGCTAATAATTTTTAAATGATATGGCAATTAGAGTTGGAATTTAGAAATGCTATTTTAAGCTTAGAAAGTCAAGAATGATTCCACAGGTTACACTCACAATAAATAAAGGAGATTATAACTTCAACTCTGTCCTACTAACACTGTAACTGATAAGAGTATTGGGGCAGATTTGAACATATTGCAAAATCCTTGCAGAGTTCTGAATTAATTGCAAATATTTAAAAAACTAAAGTGCTTAAAAGAAACTAAAGATTACAAATATCATCTCCTCATTTTGCCAACTCTATTGTACTTCCAGGTTAACTACTAAGTAGTCACAATGTTTAACTGCTAAACTTTAGCAAAACATTTGTATTGTTATTAACTAGATTTATTTAACACAGGGCTTAAAAGTCTCATTTCACTGAGAGTACAAAGTAGGCTATATAGGGCAATGGCTAAGCACTTGAGCTATAGTTGGAGAAACCCTGTGGGAATCCTGCATCCACTGTGACATTGTGAAAAGGACTTCTAAACCCTGTGTGCCTAAATTTCTTCATTCAGTGGCCTAATAATAGTACCTATTCTTTATGTATTGTAAGGCTTAAATGAAATACTAAATGACTTAACGAGTGCCTGACTTAAAAGATTTTGTTTTTTTCTTACGTTTTAATGGACTTTATTTCAAAAAGCCACTATTTTAGTAGATATTTTTTGGGAGCATAACGATAAGGGACTTCAAATAGAACCCTCAAAATATTACATCATGATGAAATGATGTAATCTTTGCAAAATTCTACCTGTGGATATTTGGGGCAAATAAGTGAGTTCAGTGGATTGTTTATCTTCAATAAATGTTCCAGTTCAAAGGAGAGTAATGCTGATTTATTCATTTATTGATCCATTCATTCATGCATATATTCATTCATGGATTCAAAAATCATATTCCCTTTTCCTAGAATCTGTATACTAAGAGACCTTCAGGGAAATTGAGCCAAGTAGGAGATGAGGAAGCAGAAGTTGGGAGAGAGGGCAAGAATGGAAACCAATATGAGTGAAAACAGACTGAAACACAAGCAGAGACAGTGAACAAGGCCTAACAGATGGGGACAAGGCCTTAGCTCAGGATATTTCCTGTTCCTAGACTCATGTACCATGATGACCCTTAGGTTCTGGGAGATTTCCCTGATGCCCTAAATTATTGCCATTTCCCTCCCCATTTTACCTACCTTAGTTTGAATGGGTTTCTGTGCCTTAAAACTCAAAGAGCCTGGTGCATAGTGGATGCTGAAAAAAAAAAGTTTCCTTTGGATCTGATGATTTTGTTGGGTTCCCTGTTGACTCAGGTGAAAACTCTTTCTTGGAGGCTGGTGGGAGTCAAGACATCATACTAATATCAAGATCTTTATTCTAGTGAGTTAGAGGATTAAAAAAAGGGAGGGACACTTTTTTTGGTACTCATAAGGTTCTTGATCCTTGCTTGGCATCATTAGTTCACCCATCTCTTTATCACCATCGAGTTTGCTGGTTGGCAAGAGGATATGGTGAGGATGGCACATTCAATTAGGTACAAAGGGGAGGAATTAGAAGTAGAAATATTCTTTACTTATATATCATTATTTCTCTAAATAACGTGATTATTTAGAGACATGATATCTGGTTATAGTTTGGGGAGGACAAAGGCTCTGAGATGCCAAATGACGGTCCAGTAAGATTGTATGAGATAATATTCTTGTTTTTTTTCCCCAACTTCCTTTCTGTACTGAATCAGTTATATGGTAGTTATCTAGCCTCTCTGCTATGATATGCCATGGCAGAGTTTGCTAGGCTGGATTTACACTATCATGCTTCTTTATTGACTATTAATATGACTTTTTCGAAAGTTCTGGACACTGTAAACAGAACTGTTTTAAGCTAATGCACAGGAATGTCAGCACAGAACTATAGGGTTTAGTTAGTGGATGCTGAAATTCCACACTGCTAATGAAGCATGATATTTAAGAGTTGAAGCAGATTATCTATAAGGTTTCCACATTGAGCTCTAGGAAATAAATATTTTATACAATTCAAGGTAAGAGTAAGTGTCCAAATATTATTTATTGCCTTACAATATTCAGCTCTTTATCCCTCAAAAATTATGATTATTTACTAAGTAACTATTACTATTATTAAGGGGTAAAATACTATATGTAAAAACAACTATAAGTCATTATTTATATATATCATATAGAACTTTACTGTTATATGACAATTCAAATATTAACCATCCAAATTTCATATGTGTGCTATTCACTGTATTACAATATATAATATTTTATCCTTATATAATTACCAGTATTTAGTAATAGTAGTATTTTGTACTAGTAGTACTAGCAATTAGTGATCATTTACTAAATAATAATTACTATCATTTAGATATAAAATATGCTACACATGGTAATGTATAAAGACATTGTTTACATATAGTATATAGTATTTTACTATTATGAATAATAGTGTAGCACTGCATTCATCCTTTAGTAATAATATCTCTAAATATACTTAAATAAAGGTCTAAAACACTTGTAAGAACACCATGCTATATAATATCAATTATTTCAGACTATTTGAAAAATACAGAAAAATTTTTTTTCAAGTAATCATTTTTATTTTTTTTTAATTTTAATTGGAGTATAGTTGATTTACAATGTTGTGTTAGGTTCTGCTGTACAGCAAAGTGAATCAGTTATACATATACATACATTCACTCTTTTTTAGATTCTTTTCCCATATAGGCCATTACAGAGTACTGAGTAGAGTTCCCTGTGCTACACAGTAGGTCCTTATTAGTTATCTACTTTATATATAGTAGTGTGTATATGTCAATCCCAATCTCCCAATTTATCCCTCCCCCGCTTCCCCCTTGGTAACCATAAGTTTGTTTTCTACATCTATGACCCTATTTCTGTCTTGTAAATAAGTTCATTTGTATATAGGGAGAGTTTGTTTTCTTTTGTTTTTAAAAATAGCCTTAAACCACACCCAGATTATTCTACAATGTCTTTTTTCATTTAGTAACATACCATGGATATCTCCAGAGCAATAAGGTACATGAAACATCCTTTATAAAAGATGCATAATAGTACACAGTGTGGATATATCATAATTTATTCGACTGTTTCTTACAAGGGACATTCAGGTTATTTGGAGGTTTGTTTGTTTGTTTTTTTTCATAAGTAATGCCATAATGAAAAATTTTAAACATATATTCTTAGGTATTGCTTTTTATTTCTATAGGCTACGTCCTTCTAAGTGGAATCCTTAAAGCATATGGACATTGTAGTTTTCAGTAGATCTCACCAGATTAATTTCATAAAATTTTGTAGTAAATGACATTCTTATCAGGTATATGAGATTGCCAGTTTCAACTCTACCTTCAACAACACTAGAATCTGTTGCTCTTAATAATTGGTAATCTGAAGTTGAAAAACTGTCTTGCTTAACTTGTAGTTCCATATACTACTGATGGAGTTAGGCATATTTCTTTTTTTATTGCATTATAGTTGATGTTCAATATGATATAAGTTTCAGGTGTACAACAGAGTGATTCACAATTTTTAAATGTTATTTATAGTTATTATAAAATATTGGCCATATTCCCTGTGTTGTACAATATATCCATGTAGCTTACTTATTTTATACATAGTAGTTTGTACCTGTTAATCCCCTACTCCTATCTTGTCCCTCCCCCCTTCCCTTGCCTCCCTGGTAACCACTAGTTTGTTCTCTATATTGTGAGTCTGTTTATTTTACCTTATATTCACTACTTTGTTGTATTTTTTAGATTCCACATATAAGTGACATCATACAGTGTTTGTCTTTCTCTGTCCAACTTACTTCACTTAGCATAATGCCCTCCGAGTCCATCCATGTAGTTGTAAATGGCAAAATTTCATTCTTTTTTTATAGCTGAGTAGTATTCCATTGTATGTATGTGTATATATATATATCCTCCTTCCTACTGGCCGTTCTCTCTCTCTCTCTCTCCATATATATATATATATACCACAGCTTCTTTATCCATTCATCTGTTGATGAACACTTAGGTTGCTTCCACATCTTGGCAATTGTAAATAATGCTGCTGTGAACACTGGGATGCATGCATCTTTTTGAATTAGTGTTTTTGTTTTTTTGGAATATATACCCAGGAGTGGAATTGCTGGGTCATATGGTAGTTCTATTTTTAGTTTTTTGAGAGACCTCCATACTGTTTTCCACAGTGGCTGCACCAATTTACATTCCTACCAACAGTGTAGGACAGCTCCCTTTTCTCCACATCCTTGCCAGTATTTGATATTTGTGTTCTTTTTGATGATAGCCATTCTGACAGGTGTGAGGTGATACCTCATTGTGCTTTTAATCTGCATTTCTCTGATAATTAATGATGTGAGCATCTTTTCATGTGCCTGTTGGCCATCTGTATGTCTTCTTTGGAAAAATGTCTATTCAGGTGTTCTGCCCATTTTTTAAATCGGTTGTTTGTTTTTTGATGTTGAGTTGTCTGAGCTGTTTATATATTTTGAATATTAACCACTATCAGTCATAGCATTTGCAAATATTTTCTCCCATTTAATAGGTTGCCTTTTAATTTAAAATTGTAAAGCACTATAGAATTTTAAAAATCTTTCATTCAATAAAAATACTCCTGGGGGCTTCCCTGGTGGCGCAGTGGTTGAGAGTCCGCCTGCTGATGCAGGGGACACGGGTTTGTGCCCTGGTCCGGAAGGATCCCACATGCCACGGAGCGGCTGGGCCCGTGAGCCATGGCCGCTGAGCCTGCACGTCCGGAGCCTGTGATCCGCAACGGGAGAGGCCACAACAGTGAGAGGCCCACGTACCATAAAGAAAAAATAATAAATAAAAATAAAAATAAAAATACTCACTTCCCAAGAAAACCACATTTAACATGAAAAAAATAATATATGAGACAAAAATTTTGAAATAAAGATAAATCTTCTGAGTTAATACCTATGTATTCAATTTCAAATCCTTGCTTCTTGGGAAAATACATGTCATAATGTGTTATAAACAAGTATTGATCAGGTATTATGGTGAATGAATATACAATAAATTATATTGTTCCCTTGTAAAAAAAAAGATTGATGGTTTCCTTGGCTGTGCAAAGACTTTTAAGTTTAATTAGGTCACATTTTTTATTTTTGCTTTTACTCGTTTTGCCTTAGGAGGCTGACCCAAGAAAATGTTGCTACAGTTTATGTTAAAGAGTGTTCTGCCTACGTTTTCTTCTAGTTTTATGGCTTTTGGACTTACATTTAGGTCTTTAATCCATTTTGAGTTTATTTGTATATGTGGTGTTAGAGAATGTTCTAATTTCATTCTTTTACATGTAGCTGTCCAGTTTTCCCAGCTCCACTTATTGAAGAGACTGTCTTTTCTCCATTGTATATTCTTGCCTCCTTTGTCATAGATTAATTGATTAATTAAGTACATCGATTTATTTCTGTGCTATTTTGCTCCACTGATCTATGTGTCTGTTTTTTGTGCCAATACCATACTGTTTTGAGTCCTGTAGCTTTGTAGTGTAGTCTGAAGTCAGGGTGCATGATTCCTCCAGATTTGTTCTTCTCTTTCAAGATGGTTTTGGCTATTTGGGGTCTTTGTGTTTCCATACAAATTTTAAAATTCTTTGTTTTAGTTCTGTGAAAAATGCAGGGTTATGCATATTTTCAACTGTTTGTTATGATTGCATTTTCTTGTCTGTGAATTCCCTGTTCATATCTTTGCTCGTCTTTTTTTTTTTATTTCTTTGTCTTTTTCTTATGAGGAATTTGTATATTGGAGAAAATGACACTTACTTGGTCACATATGATGCAATTATTTTCTCTATCCTACCATTTGCTTTTCAACTTATTATATTTTTCCCCTCATAATTAAAACAAATAAGTATGGAATTTTAATGTTTAGAGGGTGTATTTCAAGTGGAGAATTGTGCCAACACCATTTATCCAATTAATGATGAATCACCCTGTAGTGAAATGCCAATCTGGTTATATATGAAGCTACCATATATCTTTTTTTTTTTTTTTTTGGCTTCCAACTGTGTTAGTCTTTTTTTTTTTTTTTTTTAACATCTTTATTGGGGTATAATTGCTTTACAATGGTGTGTTAGTTTCTGCTCTATAACAGAGTGAATCAGTTTACCATATATCTTTGAATTTGTTCCTGTCATCTCTATTTTATCGCAATGCTCTATTACCATCTCTACTGTGATATATCAGGGCAGTGTTCTATATTGGAGTAAATAAAAAATTAATTTAAATAATTATGTTAGCTTGTTAACTATGAATATAGTGTTCTTAAATTCTTTTAGTATTGTCCCAAAATGTTTTAGGTAAATGTATAGGAATACCATTTTATTATAGTAGATTTGTAGTAAGTTTTAATATTTGGCAAGGCAAGATGGTACCTGTGTCCTCCACACACACACATCTTCCTCTAAAATTATTGGCTCTTCTCAGATTTTTATCCCTTTATATAAACTTTATATTCATTTTGCCTAGTTTTAAAAATGGATATTCTGATTGGATTTGCATTAAATTGTTGTACCCATTTGGAAATGATTGACATTTTTAATATTAAGACTTCCATGCAGGATCAGGAAACGTTCTATTAGTTCAGGTTTTGTTTTATATCTCTCAACAAAAATTATAGTTTTCCAAATATAGGTCCTGTGCCCATCTTAGGTTGTGGGGTTTTGTTTGTGGGGTTTTTTTTTTTTTTTTTTTTTTTTTTTTTTTTTTTTTTGCAGTACGTTGGCCTCTCACTGTTGTGGCCTCTCCCATTGCAGAGCACAGGCTCCGGATGCATAGGCTCAGTGGCCATGGCTCACAGGCCTAGCCGCTCCGCGGCATGTGGGATCTTTCCAGACCGGGGCACAAACCCATGTCCCCTGCATCGGCAGGTGGACTCTCAACCACTGTGCCACCAGGGAAGCCCCTGTTTGTTTGCTTTTGGTTTGGCTAATGTCAATGGAATATTTTTTCCATTTCTACTCCTAAGTGGTTATAGCAATTATAAATAAAATTATTCTGGGTTTTTAAAAATTTATCTTGTACCTAATCACATTACCAGTTTCTCTTATTATTTCCAAAAAAAATGCATTAGCCTCTTGGCTTTTCTGAATGTACAGTAGTACTAAGAAAAAACAAAATAATTTTGTCTCTTCTTTTTCAATATTTATAATGATTATTTTTTTATCTCAGTATTTCAGCTAAAACTGGAAATTATAATTGTGGGCACACTTCTTGATCCTAATTTTAATGGAAATGACTTTAATATGCTATTGCTTAATATGTTTGTCATGGGATTTTTATAAGTGGTCTGTACCACATTAATGTATTTCCTTCAATTCTATACTACCAGGAGTTTTTGTTGAAAATGACTGGATATTGATATAATAATACAGTCTTTCCTCTTTTAGTGTTGCTCATGAACTAATTTGATGGATATTTTGAAGTTGAATGATATTTACAGAATGAGTTCCACTTGGCTGTAGCAGCTTTGTTCAGTGGTACAAAGCCTGGACTTGAGCCAGACTGCCTACGCTCAAATCCCAACTCCAAGTCTTACTGTGTGATCCTAGGAGAGTAACTTTGTCTGCTTTCAGTTCCTTATCTGTAGAATGGAGGTAATAAAAGTACTTACCTTATGGGATTGTTTTGAGTATTAACTGAATTAATATGTATAGAAAGCTTAGAATAGGGTCTGGCAGAGAGAAGCTGCTGTGTTAGCTCTTATTATCAGTGCACACGGAGATGCAATTTACTGATAGGTCATTTAGATCATTTGTAGATGGATTTGCTCTATAGTTACCTTTTTTGTTCCATCTTTATTAGAATGTGATATAAAGTTGTGCTAGCTTCATAAAATTAATGGGGGGAATTTCTGTATTTTTCTATGGTTTGCTAGAGTTTAAATAACATAGGAATTATTTGTTCTTCAAACGTTAGCTATTACACAGCTATCAATATAAATCTCTTTACGTCTGGTGCTTTTAAGAATCATATATCTTAAGTTATAATTCTGATTTCTCCTAAATTACTTACTTATTCAAGTTTTCTCTTTTTAGTACATAATTTGTTTTTCATATAGTTTAAAATTTATTGTCATAAACTTACACATTATATTTTTATAACTTAAAAAATAATTTTATGAGTTTATTTCTCATTCCTAATGTTAAAACATATTTTTTCTTAATCACTTTTACAAGGAGTTACATTTGTTCTTTTAATGAATCAGCTTTTGGTTTTCTGTATTCTTTCTTTTATTCATTAATTTCAGAGATTTTAGATTATTTCCCATCTCCTGCTTCATTTTCATTAGTCTTCATGTTTTTTATTTCAAACACTTAAATTATTTTCAGTCTTTTAAACAATTATAGGAACTTTAAACTTTTAGAAATCATAGTTTTCATTGCAATGAACATTTTTAATATAACTTTTAAAATGTTTAGGATTGGGCTTCCCTGGTGGCGCAGTGGTTGAGAGTCCGCCTGCCGATGCAGGGGACGCGGGTTTGTGCCCCGGTCCGGGAAGATCCTACATGCCCATGAGCCATGGCCGCTGAGCCTGCACGTCCGGAGCCTGTGCCCCGCAACGGGAGAGGCCACAACAGTGAGAGGCCCGCGTACCGCAAAAAAAAAAAAAATTTAGGATTATTCTCCCAATTCCCAGATGTCAGATAAGTCGATGGAGAAAATTTTTTAAAGACCTTTGTATCATTTTAGAAATGTTACATAGCTCCTGAAATCCCATTTTATGGAAAGCCATGTAGAGGAAAGAGCTTGAAAAGTAGCACAATTAAAAAATAAATTGTTTGGACAGATTTTGGTCTTCTCTACTATTTGAATTCTATATCTAGCAGAAAAAATTCATATTATGTTTCCTACTTGAGAAGTGTGCTTCAATTGCACTTAGGCTAGTGCCATGGAATTTATTAATTTGTTCTAAAATATATATTCAAAAGAGATTAAGTGTATCCATGAGGGAGCTTTTTAATTAAACACATGGTAAAGAGGAGTAGACTGTAGTCACTACAATAGTGTGACATCTACAAATGAGGTTGAATGAGAATATTGTGACTTCTATTTGAAAAAATCACACAAACAAAATTATGTTTGCTATCAGTTTTAGATTTTCTTATTTCATCATTGCTTTTGAGCTACTTTGTTAATAAATATTTAATAAAGTTTCAAAACTTTGCACCTCTCCATCACATTAATTTTTGTTCATATAACGTTGGTTCATATAGCAAAGAAAGACAGATGTGACACTGTTGTGGTAATACAACACCAATGACATAATCAATGATCCTATCTTCTACTTGTACTTTACTGTCTCTATTTCTAGAGCAATATTATGGGTCAACCCTGTAACTGCAGAAATATTTTGAGTAGCAGACTTATTTTCCAATTCTAACAGAAAAAAAAATACAGGAAATTATGTTCAAAATACATCATACAATCTGAGATATTATTAGCCTCAAATATAAAAATATGATGAAGATTGACTTCACTGCTACTGCTTCTTATGCATAGGACGAGATCTCTGCTGATAAACTCACAGGAGCATTATAGCTGAGTAAGGCCAGGGTGCGTAAAAAAGTGGTGAAACAATTGGTTGAAAAAGACAAATTTGTAGGGCTTCCCTGGTGGCGCAGTGGTTGAGAGTCCGCCTGCCGATGCAGGGGACGCGGGTTCGTGCCCCGGTCTGGGAAGATCCCACATGCCGCGGAGCGGCTGCGCCCGTGAGCTATGGCCGCTGAGCCTGCGCGTCCGGAGCCTGTTGCTCCGCAACGGGAGAGGCCACAACAGCGAGAGGCCCGCGTACCGCAAAATAAATAAATAAATAAAAGACAAATTTGTAAAACGTTAGGCAACATTTGACTTTTCACCTCTTGAAGTAGACTCTAGAAGAATGAACTTAGGCATAGGTGATGGAGGAGATCACCTTAGTCGTAAAGTTTTAGGGCCCTGGAAAAGCTGGTTGCTTTACGAATCCTGCTCCAGCTACTGAGCAATGCCTGAAATTCCACTGTTAGAGTTTCATTCTTTTAGCAGGGTTTCTTACCTTTATAGGTTACAGTACTACTTTGAGAAACCAAGAGAAGCAATGATATTACATCCCAGAAAAAAGCATGTAAACATAGACCCACAATGTTTTGCACCATCTGCAGCAAAGGAAATTCCTTTTCCACACTTACACAGAATGTATAAACAATCTTTATGCTTAAGCTTCATTCTCATTTTTTCAGGCACAAATCAATAGCCATTTCTTGGGAAATATGCAAAATTTTTGCAAAGATGTGAAATTTTCCTTACAAAGAAAAGGTTCACTTTAGTCTTCTCAAAAGTGAATTTAACAGCAAAGTTGCTGCTGTTTAGCTTGAATGAGAGGATGAAATTGTGGAGTGCTATTTGATAAAATGCAAATGTCATTTTTGACATTCAGTGGATTCCGTCTTTTGATTTGGCTGACAAGTGATGAAAAACTCTTGTTCATAAACATAGTTCACAAATGTAGTAATGGAATCAGAGCTCTCATCGAATGCTTGCATGACAAGGGCAGACTTGAGGCAAGGAACACCAGACTTTTCCAGGACCCTTCTGGGTTAATCCATGCAGCATCCATTCCTTTGTGAGGTCATTTTTGGCAGAATCTGCATGCTTGATGTCAGCAAGTTGAGGATCATGAACTCACAATTCATTTCAAGATCGCTGGAGCAGAAATAACCATCAAAAGAATTCTGCAGGATTCCAGGTGTTTACAGATTTTTGCCTGCAGAAACATGGGGGGGAAATGTACTTCAGCCTAAAAAAACATTTTTTTTTTCCTAGCACAATTGCCTTCTCCCATCTCCCTTTCCAGAGCAGCAGTTTGGATAGGAGGGAGTCTTGGTAGCTTTCCTAATAGTGAGTAAGGGTTTGAATGGAAAGAGCGACCTCGTTGATTTGATCAAAAGTATCCACCAATAAGTCAAGCCATGAATAAACTCATCCATGTCCAATTGTCCCAAGTAAGTGTTCCTTTACTCTCAACATTCCTCGTCCCTCCCCTCTATTTTTTTTCCTGAAGGTCATTGAAGTGAACAAGACCTGTCTTCTAGAAAGCCAGCAAATTTCTGTCTATAGGAAAGTGTGTAACTATCTACTGCTCTTTCTTGTTTGAAACAAAGACCTTGAAAAGTGGTGATTCGAGGTCCTGAGTCTGATGAAGCTGATGTCCTTCATGAAAATTGACCACCAGACTTATTGTGGGAGGATGGGCAGCTTCCTTTGCCATCAGTGTTTGCATAAAGCATATCTATGTCTTCTTCAAAGCTGCAAGGTTAGGTGTTCTATCAAGCATCACAGGTCTCCATCTCTACAGAAAATGTTAAAGATTGTGCTTCTAGTGGAAGTTTTACTTTGCAAATTTTACTCTAACATTAATGATGGTCTTTGTATGTCTAAAAAGGGATTATAAACAGGCTTCTTTGATGGTGTCAATGCAACACAAGGGAGGAAAACCAAAAAGTGATTCCACTCGTAGGTCATACTAAAGGTATAGCTGACAATCCCTCTACAGTTTTTTTCAAGGTATTGGAAGAAATGGCACTAATTGGAGTAGACAGTGTCATTTTGTTAAGGAACCACTTTAGTTTTCTTCCTCTGCTTCAAACCGCAGCCTACTTGACCATTTACAAGGTATATGGCTTCACAAGACCTCTGCAATTATATGTGGGCAATTTTCTTTTCACTTAGGGGTGTGGTGAACAACCTTGAAGAGGGAAGATTTTGTGGGAACAAGTATACATTCTGATAGATTTTTAATCCTTATTGAATTATCATCAATCTTCTCCAAAATGTTTTCTGTTGTTTTTTTTTTTAAGTAGAAGTCAGTAAAGGTTCACACATGGTATTTGTCATTCCTTATCAGTTTTCCCCCCACGTATTGACTTTTTGAAGAGACGAGGAAAATTTTCTTGTAGAATGTCCCACATTCTGGATTTGTCTGTTTCATGAGGTCTTATTTAGCTCCTTCGTCTATCCCTGGTATTTTCTCTAAACTTGACTATTTGATAAGATTCAGGTTAAATCTTTTGTGTAAAAACAGGTTTCTGTGAACTTACTAAATTACATTAGGAGGCACTTATTGCCAGTTTGTCCCACCATTAGTGATGTTAAATTTTATTAATTGGTTACCATGGCAGCTGCCAGATATGTTTTGTAGATTTGTTTCCCCCTTATTAATTAGCAGTTAATCTGTGAGGTAATACTTTGGTAGCATGCAAACATTGTATCAACTTTTAAAAACATCCCTATTGACATACAATTGCCATATATTAAACTGCATGTGTTTTAAGGTGTACAATTTGGTAAGTTTTGAAATGTGTATACATCATGAAATCATAATACGATAAAGGTAATGAACATATCCATTACCTCCCCCAAAAGTTTCCCCTTATCCTCTCCTCCCCTCCCCCATCACTAAGACAACCACAGATCTGCTTTCTACCACTACAGATTAATTTGCATTTTCTAAAACTTTATATATAAACAGAATCCCACAGTAGGTACTCTTTTTTTTGCCTGGATTCTTTCACTGAGTACAATTATTCTGAGATGCATCCCTATTGTGTGCGTATCAATAGTTCATTCCTTTTTATTGTTGAATAGATTCCATGGTATGGATATTGCACCATTTATTTATCCATTCACATGTTGAGGAATATTGGGGATATTTTCCAGTGCAGGCCATTACAAATAAAGCTGTTATAAATATTTACAAACCGGTTTTTGTATGGACATGTGCTTTTGTATCTCTATGGTAAGTACCTAACTGATAGGAATCTGATTAACTTTATAAGAAATTACCAAACTGTTGTCCAGAGTGGTCGTACCATTTTGCATTCTCACCAGCAGTGATAAGAGTTCCAGTTCTTCCACATGCTTATCAGCACTTGGTATGGTCAATCTTTTTAGGTTTTTGCCATTTCAATGGGTACGTAGTTGTATCCCCTTACAGTTTTAATTTGCATTTGCCTCGATGAATAATGATGTTGAGCATCTTTTCATGTACTTATTTGCCATCTGTATATATTCTTTTGTAAAGTTTATGTTCAAATATTGAGCCCATTAAAAAAATTTTTTTTCTTATTGTAGAGTTTTGACAGTTCTTTATATATTCTGGGTGCAAGACCTTTATCACATATGTGAATTGCAAATGTTTTCTCCTAGTATGTCGCTTGTCTTTTAAATTTTCTTAATAGTGTCTTTCAATAAGCAAAAGTTCTTAGTTTTGATTATATGCAATTTGTCTATTTTTAATTTTATAAATCATATTTTTGTTTTTTATACCTTATAAATCTTTGCCTAATCTATCACCTGTCATGAAGTTTTTCTCTTGTTTTCTTCTAGAAATTGTGTAGTTTTAGGTTTTTACATTTTGATATGTGATCATTTGGGGTTAATTTTTGTATATGGTGTGAGGTATGGATATGCATATCAAATTGTTCCAGCATCTATTGAAACTAAATTGCCTTTGCATCTTTGCTGAAAGTCAGTTGACATAATGTGCATAAGTCTATTTCTTGACTTCTCGTCTGTTCTATTGATTTATTTGTCTATGTTATAGCAATACCACACTCTTGATTACTGCAGCTTATAAGTGCTAAAGTTAGATAGTGTAAGTCCTCCAACTTCGTTCTTTTTCAAAATGGCTTTTGCTCTACAAGGTCCTTTGCTTTTCCATATGAATTTTCAAATCAACTTGTCAAATTCTACAAAACAAAGTTTTCTGAGATTTTAATTGAGATAGCATTGAATCTATAGATCAATTGGGGAGAAGTGACATTTTAACAATATTGTGTCTTCTGATCCATGAACACAATAGCTCTCCATTTATTTAGGTCTTCTTTAATTTCAGGAATATTTCATAGTTTACAGTATACATTTTTGTCATGTGTATCCCTAAGTATTTAATATTTTCATGCCCTTGTAAGTGGTACTATTTTTAAATTTTAATTTCTGATTGTTTCTAGTATATAAGAAAGTCAGCTGACATATATTGAACTGGCATCCTACAAGCTTGCTTAACTCACTTATTTCTAATTATTTTTATATAGATTCTCTAGTACTTTCTATGCAAATGATCATGCTATCTGAGAATAAAGAAAGTTTTATATCTTCCTTTCTAATCTGTATAACTTTTCTTTTCTTTTTTTTTTTTTTAATTTTTTTTTTTTTTTTTTTTTTTTTTTTTTTTTTGCCTTATTGCACTGGCTACAACCTCCAGTACAATATTGGATAAAAACAGTGAAAACTTGTTCTTGGGGTAGAGGATCCTGTCTTTTACCATTAAATGTGATGTCAGCTGTAGATTTTTCATAGTTGTTTTTTATCAGATTGAGAAGTTTCCCTTCTACTACTAATTTGCTGGGTTTTCCTTTTTGGAAACATTAATTGAGTTTCAGATGCTAAACCAACTTTGCATTCCTGGGAATGCAAATGATATATCATCCTTTTCATACACTGTTGGATTCAGTTCGTTAATTTTTGTTTAGAATTTTTACATCTATATTCATAAAAGATACTGGTCTGGAGGGTTTTTTCTTTTTTTCTTTTTTATAAAGTCTGTGTTTGATTTTGATATCAGAGTAATGCTGGCCTCATAAAATGTGTTGGAAAGTAGTCCCTCCTTCAATTTTCTGGAAGACTTTGTATAAAATTGATGTTATTTCACCAGCGAAGCCATCTGAGCCCAGAATTTTCTTTATTAAAAGTTTTTAAATACAAACTCAATTTCTTAACATGTTAAATCTTTGCTCCGGTTTCTTCAACATATGCAGTGCAGTTATGAGAAAGGTTTTAATGTTCTTTTTCTGTCACCTGTATCATATATGAGTCACTTTCAGTTGATCCATTTTTCTTCTCATTATGCATTGTATTTTTCTGCTTAATTGCATGCATCTTTAATTGGATGCCAGATATTGTGAATTATACCATATGGTCCTTTTGGTCCCCCTATAAATAAATTCCTTCAGCTTTGTTCTAGAACATGACTAAGTTGCTTATAATTTGATCTTTTTGGAGCTTACATTTAAGCTTTGTTAGGTGGGACTAAAGCTGCATTAATTCTGGGGTGAATTTTTCCCACTACTGAAGCAAGATCCTTTGAAGTGCTATATCTGGTTCTCTGTGAATTGTGAGGTTTTCCACTCTGGCTGGTGGACACAGGCACTACTTCTGACCCTGGGCGAACTCCTGGCACTGTCCCTTCTAATCTTTTCAGGTGGCTCTTTCCC
>NW_006791339.1:606766-642380 GCF_000442215.2 Lipotes vexillifer | reverse complement strand
CTTTCCCTGGTCTCAGGTGTTTTCCTCACATGCATGTGCGAAACAACAGTCAGTTTAATACTTGAGGGATATCCCCTTTAGATCTCCAGAGTTTTCTTTGTTCAGCTCATTTCTTTTCACCCCTGCAAACTCTAGGCATCTTAGCTTCCCTGGAATGCCAGCTCCATCAACTCAACTCAACTCAACTCAACTCAAGGAAATCACTAGTCACTGCCTAAATTCCCCTTCCTCACACTGCAGCCTGGAAAGTGCAGGCAGTAAGCTGGGACATTCAGAGTACTCACTTCACTTGTTTTCAATCTCACAGCAATCACTGTCCTTCACTGGCTGATGTCCAATGTCTTGAGTGTTATTGTTTCATATATTTTGTCTGGTGTTTTAGGGTGTATCTTATCCTTGTTACTCCATCTGTAAAAAAAGCAGAAGTCCTGTTAACATGTTATCCAATAGCTATATTTATTAATGACTGCCACGTTAATCAGTTATTTCATTGGAGTCTGGTGATTTTTTTTAATCTTCCATTTTTTTCTTTATTAGCTAGCATCCATCAAAAGAAGAGCTTTCCTCCATCACCTGGAGATGAGTCTCAGTTCCTTCTATTAGGACAGAATTACTGTCTAACTCTCTTCATTCAGAATAAAGAGTTATTAATAGTCACCTCTATATTGGCAAATGAATTTCCTCATTTTTTTCCTGTTCTTTTTCTTCATTTTGTTTAATTTTGCGTATCATTATGGACTGGGGATTTTTATTTATTTATTGTATTGCAGTCACTTTATAGTTATTATTTCTTCTGATGTCCAAATTTAGCCAATAGGAGCTCCTTCAGTCTGGCTTCAGAGCCCTTTTGAAACATCCCCATTAGACTTTGAGCACTTTCTTGCTTTAAGGCGAACAGATGTCTTAGCCTCACCATGTACTTTCCATGCTTCAGAGCTGAAATTGCTCACCTGAAGTGCTGTTTTCCTTTAGTAGGAAATATTATTTAGAAATTAAGATCTGTGCTCTAGTGGAAGCTCATGTTATGGGGCTGTCAATGGGGCAAAATATTTTAGATGTAACAACCTGGCAACTACAATAATTATTCTTTACCCTTTTTGCACAATAGCATCCCTTCCTGGTAAACACTTTTAACATTTTTTGGGTGAAATGATACTTTAATAGTATACTTAGACATAATTGTTTTTCAAAATGATTTTAAAATCAAAGAGAAGGATCGTTTTGGAGATGATTTAAAGACCCCTTTAAGGGGACTTCCCTGGTGGTCCAGTGGGTAAGACTCCACGCTCCCAATGCAGGAGGCCCAGGTTCAACCCATAGTCGGGAAACTAGATCCCACATGTGGCAACTAAGAAGTCCGCATGCCTCAACTAAGAATGTGCATGCTGCAACTAAAGATCCTGCATGCTGCAACGATGATCCTGTGTGCTGCAACTAAGACCCGGTGCAGCCTAAATAAATAAATAAATATTAAAAATTAAAATAAAATAAAGGACCCTTAAAGGCTCTTCAGAGACTCCCCAGAAGTACCTGGACTTGTGGTTAGGAATTGACTTTATGTGAGGGTAATTTTTCTTATCTGGCTGCACAATGATATCACCTGGGAAGCTTTTAAAAAATACCCATACCGGGCTTCCCTGGTGGTGCAGTGGTTGAGAGTCCGCCTGCCGATGCAGGGGACGCGGGTTCGTGCCCCGGTCTGGAAAGATCCCACATGCCGCGGAGTGGCTGGGCCTGTGAGCCATGGCTGCTGGACCTGTGCGTCCGGAGCCCGTGCTCCGCAGCGGGAGAGGCCACAGCGGTGAGAGGCCCGCGTACCGCAAAAAAAAAAAAAAAACCCATACCAAAAAAAATAAATAAAAATTAAAAAATACCCATACCAAGGTCCTACCTCAGAACATATTAAATCAGAATGTTTGGGGGTATGTCCCAGCATCATTATCTTTGTTATTTTGTTTTGTTTAACTCTTCCCAGGTAGTTAATGAGTTAGGTACTAGGGTTGAGAACCACTCTCTTAGGATCTTGATGCCATTAGAAATGTGAACACCCACTGACAATAGTAACACCTAAGTGTGTGATCACTTCTTTTTATATCTCATGGATGCCAGGGAGAAGAGAAATAGGACACTGGGTGTCTGAGCAGTTGTTGAAAAGAGCAGAAAGAAAAAGACAAAGACAAGCAAAATATACAAAATGAACTTGCTTTTTGATCAGGGTCTCTAAACTGTTTACTAAAGAAGCAATAAAACTTTATCAGGAATTATATGTTTGAGGTATTGGCAGACCGACAGAGTTAATGCACCGTTTGGATAATTCCAGCATTGATGTCCCTTACCCATGTCACCATGTCCCAAAGTTTGTCAACTGCCATCGCTGCTGTTTTGAAATAACTTGGAGCTGGAACTCAAGGCAGTTGCTGTGCTGTCCTTTCATTCTGTTGCACAAAATAATTGTCCAAATCAATCGTGTCACTAAGTGTCTCTCTAGAGGTAATGGCCTGAAATCTGAAACAATGGCGCTGCTGGTGTAGTGAAAAATGGCTTCCTCATTTAATTTGTCAAAATTCCAACTACTCATCTATTCTCTTGGCAAAGTTGCAGCCAAATCTCTATATTGCAGAATTCAATTATAATTGATTGAAAATATTTTCTTAAGAGCCAGTTGACTAAAGAAGATGTCCTAAAAGGTTTTGTCCTTCCAACTTTTTCTTACATGAATTTTCAAACGTGCAGAAAAGTTGACAAAAATGGCACAATGAACACCTGTATATCCCCCACTTAGTTTTAACAATTAACAGCATTTTGCCATGTGTGTTAGTTTGCTAGGGCTGCCATAACAAAGTAGCATAGACTGGATGGCTCAAACAGAAATTTATTTTCTCACAGTTCTGGAGGCTGAAAGAACAAGATCAAGGTGTGGGCAGGGATGGTTTCTTCTGAGGCCTCCTTCCTTGACTTGTATCTTCCCCTGTGTGCTCACACTGTCTTCCCTCTGTGTTGTCTGTGTCCTAATCTCTTCTTATAAGGACACCAGTCAGATTGGATTAGGGCCCACCCTAAGAGCCTTATTTTAACTTAATCACCCTTTAAGGCCTGTTTCTTTTTCTTTTTTTTAACATCTTTATTGGGGTATAATTGCTTTACAATGGTGTGTTAGTTTCTGCTTTATAACAGAGTGAATCAGTTATACATATACATATGTTCCCATATCTCTTCCCTCTTTGAAGGCCTGTTTCTAAATACAGTCACATTCTTAGGTACTTGGGTAAGAACTTCAAGATATGAATGGAGGGAACACGATTCAGCCTGTAGCATCATGTTTTCTTGCTTTGCTTTCTCGCTTCCTTTCCTTCTTCCTTCCTTCCTATCATATATAAACATATAGATGTATTGATTTGATGATACACTTGAAACTATATTACAGGCTTTGACATCTCACTCCTAAATGTCACCTTGCATCTTTTGAGAATAAGGATGTTTTCTTACATAACCTTGATACCATTATCACATTTAAGAAATTTAAGATATTCTGTGCATTTAATCCATATTTGATTTTCCTCAGTCGTCCAAAGAATTTTTAATGGCTGTTTTTATTTTCCTGAATAATGATCCAATAAGGTTCATACTTGAATTTGGTTTTTACATCGTTTTCGTCTTTTATAGTCTCCCCTCCCCCACCCATCACGTCTTTCATCTTTTTTTTCTCAATAGCATTGACTTTTTAAAAACACTAGACAAGTTATATTTTGAATGTTTCACGTTTTAGATATGACATTATTTCCTTATGATATCATTTAACTTGCTCTTCTCCATACTGTGTTTATATAAATTAGAAATTAGATATCGTGGTGAGACTGTAAAACTGACAATATTTTTCATATTAAGTGGTGGAGTTTATTTCTCCTCACCTTGACTCTAGGCTTGGCCTTGAGACTTTCTTTGGCCATTGGGACATTTGCTTTAGCAAATGTGACACAAGCAGAGGCATGAACTGTGCTTGTGCACAAAGGCTTTGCTACTCCTGGGGGCCTGTGACTGGGCCAGCCTTCTGGCTAAGGAGGAACATGTGGCCACATTTTCATCTCCTTGGCTGACATCAAGAGTGAAGCCATCCACAACCATCCAGCTGGCTCAGACCAGAAGAATCGTCTCTCTGATCCACAGAACAATATGAAATAATAAATGGTTATTGTTCTAAACCACTAAGTTTTGGGGTGATCTGTCCTGAAGCAAAACCAGTTGATACAGATATAGAGGCTTGATTAAATTCAGATTAAATGTTTTGGCAGGACTGCTTCATAGATGATGCTGTGTACTTCTATCATACCACATCGGAAGGCTCATAAAATCAGTAGAAGGCCGACTTTTGAACCTAGTTAAATATGGATTAAGAAAGATACCTACTTATATCATTCCTCAACTTAGCATCTCCCCTGGGTTAAAAAAAAAATTTTGTTGTTGACGTATAGTTGATTTACAATGTTGTGTTGGTTTCTGGTGTACAGAAAAGTGATTCAGTTTTACATATATATATATGCTTATATAGAATTATTTTTCATATTCTTTTCCATTATGGTTTATTACAGGATATTGAATATAGTTCCTTGTGCTATACAGTAGAACCTTGTTGTTTATCTATTTTATATATAGTAGTTTGTACCTGCTAATCCCAAATGCCTACTTTATTCTTCCCACACTCCCTTTCCCTTTTGGTAACCACAAATTTGTTTCTATGTTTTTGAGTCTGTTGCTGTTTTATAAATAAGTTCATTTGTATCATATTTTAGATTCCACATATAAGTGATATCATACTGTATTTGTCTTTCTCTTTCTGACTTACTTCACTTCGTATGGTAATCTCTAGGTCCATCCATATTGTAGTAAATGGCATTATTTCATTCTTTTTTTATGACTGAGTAGTATTCCACATCTTCTTTATCCATTCATCTCTTGATGGACATTTAGATTGCTTCCATGTCTTGGCTGTTGTAAAGAGTGCTGCTATGAACATCAAGATGCATATATCTTTTTGAATTAGAATTTTCTCCAGATATATGCCCAGGAGTGGGATTGCTGAATCATATGGCAACTCTATTTTTAGTTTTTTAAGGAACCTCCATTCTGTTTTCCGTAGAGGCTGCACCAGTTTACATTCCCACCAATAGTGTAGGAGGGTTCCCTTTTCTTCACAGCCTTTCCAGCATTTATTATTCGTAGACTTTTTAATGATGGCCATTCTGACCAATGTGAGGTGATACCACATTGTAGTTTTGATTTGCATTTCTCTAATTATTAGCAATGTTGAGTATCTTTTCATGTGCCTATTAACCACCTGTATGTCTTCTTTGGAGAAATGTCTACTTAGGTCTTCTGCCCATTTTTTGATTGGGTTGTTTGTGGTTTTGTTATTGAGTTATATGAGCTATTTGTATATTTTGGAGATTAATCCCTGGTTGGTCACATTGTTTGCAAATATTTTCTCCCAGTCTATAAGTTGTCTTTTCATTTTGACTGTGGTTTCCTTTGCTGTGCAAAAGCTTATAAGTTTGATTAGGTCCCATCTGTTTATTTTTTATTTATTTCTATTGCCTTGGGAGACCGACCTAAGATAACATTGCTATGATTTATGTCAGAGAATGTTTTGCCTATGTTCTCTTCTAGGAGTTTTATGGTGTCGTCTTATATTTAAGTATTTAAACCATTGTGAGTTTATTTTTATGCATGGTGTGAGGGAGTATTCAAACTTCATTGATTTACATGTGGCTGTCCAACATTCTCAACACCACTTGCTGAAGAGACTGTCTTTTCTACATTGTATATTCTTGCCCCCTTTGTCAAAAATTAATTGACTGTAGGTGTGTAGGTTTATTTCTGGGCTCTCTATTCTGTTCCATTGATCCATATGTCTGTTTTTGTGCCAATACCATGCTTTTTTGATTACTGTAGCTTTGTAGTATTGTCTGAAGTCTGGGAGGGTTATGCCTCCTGCTTTGTTCTTTTTTCTCAGGGTTGCCTTGGCAATTCTGGACCTTTCATGGTTCCATATAAATTTTAAGAATATTTGTTCTAGTTCTCTGAAAAATTTCATGGGTAATTTGATAGAGATCACATTAAATCTGTAGATTGCTTTGGGTAGTATGGCCATTTTAACGATATTAATTCTTCCAATCCAAGAGCATGGAATATCTTTCTATTTCTTTGTATCATCTTCAGTTTCCTTTATCAGTGTTTTATAGTTCTCAGCATATAAATCTTTCACCTCCTTGGTCAGGTTTATTCCTAAGTGTTTTATTTAATTTTTGATGAGATTTTAAAAGGGATTGTTTTTTATAGTTTCCCTTTTGGACATATCATTGTTAGTGTAAAGAGATGCAACTGATTTCTATATGTTAACCTTGTATCCTGCTACCTTGCTTGAATTCATTTATCAATTCTAGTCGTTTTTGTGTGGAGCCTTTAGGATTTTCTATATATAGTATCATGTCATCTGCATATAATGACAATTTTACCTCTTCCCTTCCCTTATTTGGATGTCTTTTATTTCTTTTTCTTATCTGATTGCTGTGGCTAGGACTTCCAATACTATGTTGAATAGAAGTGGTGAGAGTGGGCATCCTTGTCTTGTTCCAGATTTCAGTGGGAAGGCATTCAGCTTTTCATTGTTGAGTATTATGTTGGTTGTGGGTTTGTCATAAATAGCTTTTATTAGGCCCTCTATACCCACTTTAGTAAGAGTTTTTATCATGAATGAATGTTGAATTTTGTCAAATGTTTTCTCTGCATCTATGGAGATGATCATGTGGTTTTTGTCTTTTCTTTTGTTGATGTGGTGTATCACATTAATTGATTTGCATCTGTTAAACCGTCTTTATGACCATGGGATAAATCCAACTTGGTTGTGGTGTATTATCTTTTTCATATGTTGCTGGATTCAATTTGCTAATATTTCCTTGAGAATTTTTGCAGATATATTCATCAAAGATATTGGCCTTCTATGGAGAACAGTATAGAGGTTCCTTAAAAAACTAAAAATAGAACTACCATATGACCCAGCATTCCCACTACTGGACATATATACCCTGGGAAAACCATAATTCAAAAAGATACATGTACCACATATATACGCCACCAAATGTAAAATAGATAACTAGTGGGAAGCAGCTGCATAGCACAGGGAGATCAGCTTGGTGCTTTGTGACCACCTAGAGGGATGTGATAGGGAGAGTGGGAGGGAGGCTCAAGAGGGAGGGGATATGGGGATATATGTATACGTAGAGCTGATTCACTTTGTTATACAGCAGAAACTAACACAACATTGAGCAATTATACTCCAATAAAGATGTAAAAAAGAAAAAAAAGATACATGTACCAAAATGTTCATTGCAACACTATTTACAATAACCACGAAATGGAAGCAACCTAAATGTCCATCGACAGATGAATGGATAAAGAAGATGTGGCACATATACACAATGGAATATTACTCAGCCATAAAAAGGAATGAAATTGTTATTTCTAATGAGGTGGATGGACCTAGAGTCTGTCATACAGAGTGAAGTAAGTCAGAAAAAGAAAAACAAATACCATATGCTAACGCATATATATGGAATCTAAAAAAATGGTACTGATGAACATAGAGGCAGGGCAGGAATAAAGATGCAGATGTAGAGAATGGACTTGAAGACATGGGGGGAAAGGGGAAGCTGGGACGAAGTGAGAGAGTAGCATTGACATATATACACTACCAAATGTAAAATGGATAGCTAGTGGGAAGCAGCTGCATCTCACGGGGAGATCAGCTCCGTGCTTTGTGACCACCTAGAGGGGTGGGATAGGGAGGGTGGGAGGGAGAGGCAAGAGGAAGGGGATATGGGGATATATGTATACATATAGCTGATTCACTTTGTCATACAGCGGAAACTAACACAACATTGTAAAGCAATTATACTCCAATAAAGATGTAAAAAACAAACAAACAAAAACAAAAAACCAAACAAACAAACAAACAAAAGAATATTGCCAAGTGAGAATTAGAAAATGAATGTTATTAGTTGAGGAAATGGAAGGAATGGAATGACTAATTGATTTCATTCATTTACAGAACAAAGGTATTTTTAAACACGAAGGCAGTGACTGCTCTTGATATTCCTTCTTCTCTTCTATTAATGATAGAACCTCAATATCATTGAAGTAGCAATGTGCTCAGCTAGAATGAACATTTCAAAGCTCCCTGTCACAGAAATACCTAATGTGAATGGAAGTCCTTCTGTGGGAAACTATGTAAATTCTGTGACCTGTTTTGTTAGGCTTCTATCTTAAGAAGAATCTAAATTCTAAACCAGGTAGAGCAAAAAAAGGTTTCATCTCTTACACCACATTTCATTATGCTGTAATTATTTGTTTCAATGTCTGTCTTTCCTAAAATGTGTAAACTCTCTGAGGACGGGAGGTGTGTATATCTTGTTTTACAGTGGACCTCAGAAGAGGCACAGAATAAATATTTGTTGCATGAATAAATGAATGAATGTGAGTGAATGAATGAAGCAGTGGCCATCTGAACTTTGTGTTGAGAAGGATTCTGAGTTACTATTTTACTCGGGAAATAATGCCATTGCCAGTTTGTTATGACTGTCATAAACATGCCATAGGGGAGGTGGCACACATGTATTGGAGATGTGTCATTTTCATTAAAGCTTTATGTTATAAATACACACACATAAAGGAGAATTTGGCCTGTAATTTTCTTTTTTGGTAGTGTTTTTTTTTGCGGTACACGGGCCTCTCACTGCTGTGGCCTCTCTTGTTGCAGAGCACAGGCTCTGCACGCGCAGGCTCAGCAGCCATGGCTCACAGGCCCAGCTGCTCCGCAGCATGTGGGATCCTCCCGAACCGGGGCACAAATCCGTATCCCCTGCATCAGCAGGCGGACTCTCAACCGCTGCACCACCAGGGAAGCCCTTGGTAGTGCTTTTGTCTAATTTTGGTATCATGGTGATGGTGGTTTCATAGAATAACTTTGGGAGTGTTTGCTCCTCTTCAATCTTTTAGAAGAGTTTGAGAAGGATTGGTTTAAGTTCTTTATATGTTTGGTAGAATTTCCCAGTGAAACTATCAGGTCCCAGACTTTTGTTTGCAGGGAGTTTTGTTTGTTTGTTTTTTTGTTTTGTTTTATTTTGTTTTTTGTATTTACAGATATTTCACTTTTAGTGAGCACTCTGGTCAAATTATCTATTTCTTCTTGATTCAGTTTTGGTGAGCTGTATGTTTCTTGAAACTTGTCCATTTTTCTAGGCTGTCCAATTTGTTGTCTTATAATTGTTTATAGTATTCTCTTACGGTTTTTGTATTTCTGCAGTATTAGTTTTTATTTCTCCTCTTTCATTTCTTATTTTGTTTATTTGGGTCCTCTCTTCTTCTTGGTGAGCCTGGCTAAAGGTCTGTCAATTTTGTTTACACTTTCAAAGAATGCGCTCTTGTTTTTTTTTAATTTTTTTCTATTGTCTTTAAATCTTTATTTTATTTATTTCCTGTCTAATCTTTATTATTTCCTTCCTTCTGATGACTTTAGGTTTTGTTTGTTCTTCTTTTTCTAATTCTTTTAGGTGGCAGGTTAGGCTGTTTATTTGAGATTTTTCTTGCTTCTTGAGGAAGACCTGTATCACTGTGAACTTCCCTCTAAGGACTGCTTTTGCTGCATCCCATAGATTTTGTATGTTTGTGTTTTCATTGTCATTTGTCTCGAGGTATTTTTTAATTTCTGCTTTGACTTCATCATTGACCAATTGGTTTTTTAGTAGAAAGTTGTTTAGTCTTCATGTAATTGTTTTCTTCCTAATCTCTCTTTCTGTGATTGAGTTCTAGTTTCATGCCGTTGTGGTCAGAAAAGATGCTTGAAATAATTTCTATCCTCTTAAGTTGGTTGGGGCTTGTTTTGTCCCCTAGTATGTGGTCTATCCTAGAGAATGTTCCATGTGCACTTGGAAAGAATGTGGGTTTTTTTTTTTTTTGGATGTAATGTCCTGAAAATTATCAATTAAGTCTAACTGTTCTATTGCATCATTTAGGATCTCTGTTGCCTTATTGATTTTCTCTCTGGAAGATCTATCCATTGATGTCAGTGGAGTGTTAAAGTCTTCTAGTATTATTGTATTCCTATTAATTTCTCCCTTTATGTCTGCTAGTATTTTTGTGTGTGTGTATTAGTTTTATGTATTTAGATGCCCCTATATTGGGTGCATATATATTAGTAATATCCTCATCTTGTATTGATCCTTTTATCATTATATAGTGTCCTTTATCTTTCTTTATGTCCTGTGTTTTAAAGTCTATTTTGTCTGATATGAGAATTGCTACCCCCGCTTTCTTGTCACTTCCATTTGCATGAAATATCTTTTTCCATTCCCTCACTTTCAATCTATGTGTGTTCTTTGCTCTAAAGTGGGTCTCTTGTAGGCAGCATATTGTAGACTCTTGTTTTATTATCCAGCCTGCCACTCTGTCTTTTGATTGGAACATTTAGTCCATTGACATTTAAGGTAATTATTGATAGGTATGTATTTTTCACTTTAAACCTTGTTTTCCAGTTGATTTTGTATTTCTTGTCTGTTACTTTCTTTTTCTTTTTGTTTTTCCTTTTATGGTTTGATGATTTTCTTTTGTATTATGCTTGTGTTCTCTTCCATTTGGTTTTTGTGAATCTATTGTATGTTTTTGGCTTATGGTTACCCTGTTTTTCAAGTACGTTAACCCATTAGTATATCTATTATACTTGCTTTAGACTGGTAGTCATATAGGCTCAAACACATTGTAAAAAAAAATCTACATTTTCTTACTCCACTCCCTCGCATTTTGTGATTTTGATATCCTCTTTTACATATTCATGTTTATCCTGTTGCTGTTCATTGTAGTTATTGTTGCTTTCACAAGAACTTTTTAAATCTGTGTACTGGCTTATCTAAGTGATTTACTTTCCAATTGTGATGTTCTGTTTCCTATAGATTCTTGCTTCTTTTCTATTTAGAGAAAACCTTTCAATAATTCTTTTAGGATAGCTTTAGTATTGCTGTATTCGTTTAGTTTTTGTTTGTCTGAGAAATTCTTTCTCTCCTTCTATTCTAAATGATATTCTTGCTGGGTAGAGTATCCTAGGTTACAGGTTCTTCCATTTCAGGATTTTGGATATACCATGCCACTCCCTCTGGCCTGCAACGTTTCTGTAGAGAATCCTGCTGATAGCTATATAGGGGTTCCCTTCTAACTAACTCTTTGTTTTTCTCTTGCTGCCTTTAGCAGCTCTCTTTAACTTTTGCCATTTCGATTATATGTCTTGGTGTGGGTCTGTTTGGGTTCATCTTGTTTGGGACCCTCTGTTCTTCCTTTACCTGGATATCTGTTTCCTTCTTTAGGTTTGGGAATTTTTCAGCCATAATTTCTTCAAATACATTTTTGATCCCCTTTTCTCTTTCTTCTCCTTCTGGGATCCCATGTATGCATAGATTGGCATGCTTTATATTATCCCACAGGTTTTATATATTGCCTTCTTTTTTTTTTCATTTGTCATTCTGTCTGCTGTTCTCATTGGATGATTTCCATGATTCTATCTTCCAGATCACCTATTCATTCTTCTGCATTATTCAGTTTTCTATTTGTTGCCTTTAGCTCAGCTTTCATCTCAGCAAATGAGTTTCCTAATTTTAATTGGCTCTTCTTTATAGATTCGAGTTCCTTTTTACAGTAATCTGCATTTCTGTCGATAGCCTTTCTTAATTCCTTCAGTATTTTTTTTTTTTTTTTGCGGTACGTGGGCCTCTCACTGTCGTGGCCTCTCCCATTGCGGAGCACAGGCTCCGTTCGCGCAGGCTCAGCGGCCATGGCTCACAGGCCCAGCCGCTCCGCGGCATGTGGGATCCTCCCGGACTGGGGCACGAACCCGTGTCCTCTGCATCGGCAGATGGACTCTCAACCACTGCGCCACCAGGGAAACCCTCCTTCAGTATTTTTATTACCTCCTTTTTGAACTTAGGCTCTGATAGATGGGAGAGGTCTGTTTCATTGTTCTTTCAGGGGAATTCTTTTGATCTTTTAGGTGGGGCTGATTCCTTTGCTTCTTCATTTTATTTATATTTCTCTGACTCTATGAGATTAGGAGAAACAGTTACCTATTGCAGTCATGGAGGGCTGTTTTTATGTGGGAGCATCCCTGTGTTGCCTGCATAAGTCTAATATTTTTGGTATGAGTGCTGTTTCTAGTATGAATGCCAGCCACTTCTTTCCTCAGTGTGTGCTGGCCATTATCCCCTTGATAGGGGGTGTGACTGGTGTTGTGGTGACACCACACTGCACTGCACTGGATGTTGAGCAGGGCCTCCTCTTTGCTGTGTGGTTATCACAGCCCTGTCTGGAGCAGGGTCTTCTCCTCAGTTGGAGTAGAAGCCCCCAGATCTGTTTCTGAGCTGCAGTGTGAGGTAGGTGGGACTGGAACACTTCCACTGGGAGAGGAGCCACTGAGTATTCCTCTGCAGGAGCTGTCCACCAGGAGGTGCACACTGTGGTGTCGCCTGCCATCTGTTGTGCAGACTCACAAAGCACACTGCTGTTGGTATTGCCCCTAGCCCCGCCTTAACCATGGGAATGCAGGCAGTCAGCCCTGATGTCCCTCAGGCACTGCACTCACATAGCCACCAGCACAGATTCATTGTTACAGATCTGCTGAAATCAGGCATCACAATCACTGTAGTCGGGCACCCGGACATGCTGTGAGAGCTACGGAATCAGCCTGGACACTGGTCCCACCTCCACGTGTGCATGCCAGCAAAGCTTGCTGCCACTAATGCTGGGCCCACTCCAGCCAGAGGAGCACCAGTAATCACTCAGATGTCCCACAGGCACTGAGCTTACAAAGCCATGGGCAGCACCTAAATCTGTGGGTAGCACAGCCACTGGGAGATAACTCGGATCTCAGCCCTGCTTCCGAGGTTGTGAGGCCCCTGGGGATTAGCTCAGATTTCAGCCCCACCTCCTCGTGTGGGCAACCCACTGGTGCTGGAGCACTCTCAGAGCTCCTAGAGGCAGAGCCGCACCCACTGTGAGCACACTGAGGACGAGGCTGCTATGGTGGAGCCCCGCCCTTCCCTTTGCACACATGTAAACAATGAGTCTCCTGTGGCAGACCCAGGCTACTTCCTGAGTACCACCCCCCCCACCCCCCGACCCCCCGTTGCTTGGACCTCACTCCATGTCCTTCAGGCTGTCTCCATGTCCTTTCCCCAGGTCTATCTGCTGAAGCCCAAGTTTCAGCACCCAACCCCTGAGAGAACCAGCAGACATGTATCTCAGGTTGGGGAGTGCAGGGAGGTGGCCAAGACCCTCTGTGCTGGTTTCTCTCAGTTCTGCCTGCTGCAGTCTGGCTGCTGCACTCTTCTCTGAAGCTCCCTTTCTGTCCCAGCTGATCTCTCAGTGGTGAAGGGTGTTCCCAGGGAGACAGAATCTTTCCTGTATCAGAGCTCCCTCCCAGGGGCACAGGTCCCATCCGGATTCCTCTTTTTTTCTTCCGTCCTACCCAGTTATGTGATGATCTTTCTTGCAATTTTGGTTGTATGAGGTCTTCTGCCAGCTTTCAGTAGGTATTCTGTGAGAATTTTTCCACATGTAGATGTATGTTTGATGTATCTGTGGGAGGAGGTGAGCTCCATGTCCTTCTATTCCACCATCTTGATCTCCTCTCCCTCCCGTGGATTTTAGTATCAGGTCACCCTTCAGTTATTAGGGTTTGTAGGGCACTAATGGTGACAAATGGTGATGCCCTTCCCCCATGTTCAGATTGACCAATGCCCAAGGGTAGCACCAGCATTTGTCTCAGGGAGGAAATTATCTCACCCGTTTATAGCCACATGTGGCATTGTTCTAAAGTAATGCTGATGGGTATATTTCTGAGGATTTTGCTCCACCTAATTTTGGAGTTATATAGGTACGCTTCTATTAGACAGAATCATGCTAATATTTTCCTTAAGATAACCAAGTGGGTAACTATTTCACTCTTGCATATTTAAAATGAGCAAGTAGCTATCTAATACAAGAATAAAAGGAGAGCTTCCACTCAGTACTACCAGAAAGGCAAAAAAATTTACTAAATTATGGAACTGTTTTGCTCAGAACCTAACATTGAATACGAAAAGTTAAAGAAAGAAAACAGAGGAAGAAGTAAAAAGAAAGCATTTTTATTAATTATCTCCAATGCTCTGGGCCCCTTGTTGGAAACTTTCCCGTTTGCTACAGTGTGGGGACAACACTACTTGAATAATCCAACATCTGGGATTTCTATCTAACTCCAACCATTTGTTTTTCATTGAATAGAACCCACACTGGAGTAAAAGAAAATTTGTTGGACAAATAGTGGCCCCAAACTATTCCTTTAAGGAAGTATATATAATAATTTAAAAGATCAAAAACAATTTTATAATTATTTCTTCAGATGACCTATTTTGTTCCTTCTCAGATTATCTATATGTGAGTTACTGTACTTTCATCTTCTTTTGCTCTTTGTTATGTTTTTATTTATTTTAATTTTGAGTATGTACTACTTTTATAATTAGAAACAACGTAGTAAATGAAGTTAATAAGAACATTGAGAAGTTGAAAAAAGTATGGTGTCCTTAAAAACTATTTTCTATGTCATCTATGTAATATTTCAAAATTAGATGTAATTTCATGTTGTATCATATAAATGTCCAAAAAGTGCACAAAAATAGAGAATATAACCAACCTTTATGAATTCACCAGAGGAGTTCACCAGCCATCATTAATCTGCCACACTAATTTCTTCTGTTCTCTCTCTCTCTAAACTTTGTAAAGCAAATTTCAGACTTCATGCTATTTTAGCCCTTAATACTAGATCATGAATCTCAAAAAAGGAAGGGCACATTTTTTTACCTAACTGTATTGCATGGCCACATACATAGTAAAACTAACAATAATTCCTAAAGCCATCTAATACTCAGGCCATAATCAAATTTCCCCCATTTGCTAAAAAACATCTTCTTAAAACTTGGTTTCTACATATCAAGCTCCAAATAAGGTCCATTCATTATATTTGGCTGTTCATAATCCTCTATCTGTCTTAACTCCTAATCTGAAACAGTCTCTTCCCACTTTTTTTTTCTCTTTTTTTTTTCACATTTAGAAATTTTTATTATCAAAACTTTCAAACATCCACAAAAGTAGAGAGAATGGTGTAATGAACCCCCATATGCCACCCACTCAGATTCAACAGTGATCACTATCTTGCCTCTCTTACTTCATCTATCCTTTTCTGTTTGCTGAGTTATTTTAAAGCCAGTCCCAGACACCCTGGCTGTTTGCCTCTATAATAATTCAGTCTGTATCTCCCCCACCAAAAAAAACCCACCCCAAACGATTGCTTTACATAGCCACAATTCCATTATCACAAATACAAGTACATAATGTAAAATTTCAAAATACAAATTTAGGGCTTCCCTGGTGGCGCAGTGCTTGAGAGTCCGCCTGCCGATGCAGGGGACACGGGTCCGTGCCCCGGTCCGGGAGGATCCCACATGCCACGGAGCAGCTGGGCCCGTGAGCCTGCACGTCCGGAGCCTGTGCTCTGCAAGGGGAGAGGCCACAACGGTGAGAGGCCCGTGTACCACAAGAAAAATAATAATAAATAAAATTTTAAAATACAAATTTATACAAGTAATAATATGGTCATTTAAAAAATATAGAAGTATGTAAAATAAAAAATGAGAGTTTGCTATCCCTACCCCAAAACCTGACTCTTAAAATGTGTTCACTGTTAACAATCTGGTGTGTGTTCTTCCAGACTTTCTTCTATGCACGCTAGATGCGCATGGTGTGTGCATGCGTGCCTGTGTGTGTGTGCGTACTGTGCTTTGCAAATGTTTTCTCTCATTGAGTTATGCATCCTACACGTCTCCCTGTGTCTCTATTTAGCTCTGCTTCACTCTCTTCCATGGCTGCCTCGCATTCCAGAGCACGGAGGTGCTGTAAATCACCTGGTCCCCTGAATGGCGCTGGGTTTCCTTTTTTGTGGAGACATATAAACCAATTGTTGTTCTTTTTGTTTAAGTATCTTTCAAATATAATTGACAGTTTTAAGCAACAGTAATACAGTGCACAGTGGGCTTTATAATATATGCAATACTGAAATGCATACACCAATGATACAATAATACAAATAAGATACTGGTGCAAGGTTCTTGCTCTAGAGTTTATGTAATATAACTAACTGAAGGTAAACAGAACAGTTTAAGGTGTGGTAGACAGAATTTCAAGATGGCCCCCAAGTTTCCTACCCTCCCGTGTCCCCTGCATCGGCAGGCAGATTCTCAACCACTGCGCCACCAGGGAAGCCCGAAAGCACTTCTTTTTTTTTTCTAATTTATGTTTTTATACAGGAGGTTCTTATTAGTCATCCATTTTATACACATCAGTGTATACATGTCAATCCCAATCTCCCAATTCATCCCCCCACCACCCCTCCCCCCACCACTTTCCCCCTTTGGTGCCCATACGTTTGTTCTCTGCATCTGTGTCTCAATTTCTGCCTTGCAAACTGGTTCATCTGTACCATTTTTCTACGTTCCACATATATGCGTAAATATACAATATTTGTTTTTTTCTTTTTGACTTACTTCACTCTGTATGACGGTCTCTAGATCCATTCAAGTCTCTACAAATGACCCAATTTCATTCCTTTTTACGGCTGAGTAATATTCTGTTGTATATATGTACCACATCTTCTTTATCCATTCATCTGTCAATGGGCATTTAGCTTGCTTCCATGTCCTGGCTATTGTAAATAGTGTTGCAATAAATATTGGGGTGCATGTGTCTTTTTGAATTATGGTTTTCTCTGGATGTATGCCCAGTAGTGGGATTGCTGGGTCATATGGTAATTCTATTTTTAGGTTTTTAAGGAACCTCCATACTGTTCTTCATAGTGGCTGTATCAATTTACATTCCCACCAACAGTGCAAGAGGGTTCCCTTTTCTCCACACCCTCTCCAGCATTTGTTGTTGTAGATTTTCTGATGATGCCCATTCTAACTGGTGTGAGGTGATACTGAAGTTTTGATTTGCATTTCTTTAATAATTAGTGATGTTGAGCAGCTTTTCATGTGCTTCTTGGCCATCTGTATGCCTTCTTTGGAGAAATGTCTATTTAGGTCTTCTGTCCATTTTTGGATTGGGTTGTTTGTTTTTTTTAAATATTGAGCTGCATAAGCTGTTTATATATTTTGGAGATTAATCCTTTGTCCGTTGATTCGTTTGCAAATATTTTCTGCCATTCTGAGGGGTGTCTTTTCATCTTATTTGTAGTTTCCTTTGCTGTACAAAAACTTTTAAGTTTCATTAGGTTCCATTTGTTTATTTTTGTTTTTATTTCCATTACTACAGGAGGTGGATCAAAAAATATCTTGCTGTGATTTATGTCAAAGAGTGTTCTTCCTGTTTTCCTCTAAGAGTTTTATAGCCTCCAGTCTTACATTTAGGTCTCTAATCCATTTTGAGTTTATTTTTGTAAATGGTATTAGGGAGTGTTCTAATTTCATTCTTTTACATGTAGCTGTCTAGTTTTCCCAGCATCACTTATTGAAGAGGCTGTCTTTTCTCCATTGTATATCCTTGCCTCCTTTGTCATAGATTAGTTGACCATAGGTGTGTGGGTTTTTCTCTGGGCTTTCTATCCTGTTCCATTGATCTATATTTCTATTTTTGTGCTAGTACCATATTGTCTTGATTACTGTAGTTTTGTAGTATAGTCTGAACTCCGGGAGCCTGATTCCTCCAGCTCCGTTTTCTTCCCTCAAGACTGATTTGGCTATTCGGGGTCCTTTGTGTCTCCATATAAATTTTAAGAATTTTTGTTCTACTGTAAAAAATGCCATTGGTAATTTGATAGGGATTGCATTGAATATGTAGATTGCTTTGCATGGTATAGTCATTTTCACAATATTGAGTCTTCCAATCCAAGAACATGGTGTATCTCTCCCTCTGTATCATCTTTAATTTCTTTCATCAGTGTTATAGTTTTTTCTGCATACAGGTCTTTTGTCTCCTTAGGTAGGTTTATCCCTAGGTATTTTATTCTTTTTGTTGCAGTGGTAAATGGGAGTGTTTCCTTAATTTCTCTTTCAGATTTTTCCAGTGGCCATGGCTCACGGGCCCAGCCGCTCCGCGGCATGTGGGATCTTCCCGAAACGGGGCACGAACCCACGTCTCCTGCATTGGCAGGCGGACTCTCAAGCACTGCGCCACCAGGGAAGCCCTGCATACAGGTCTTTTGTCTCCTTAGGTAGGTTTATTCCTAGATATTTTATTCTTTTTGTTGCAGTGGTAAATGGGAGTGTTTCCTTAATTTCTCTTTCAGATTTTTCATCATTACTGTATAGGAATGCAAGAGATTTCTGTACATTAATTTTGTATCCTGCAACTTTACCCAATTCATTGATTAGCTCTACTAGTTTTCTGGTGGCATCTTTAGAATTCTTTATGTATAGTATCATGTCATCTGCAAACAGTGACAGTTTTACTTCTTCTTTTCCAATTTGTATTCCTTTTATTTCTTTTTCTTCTCTAATTGTTGTGGCTAGGGCTTCCAAAACTCTGTTGAACAATAGTGGTGAGAGTGGACATCCTTGTCTTGTTCCTGATCTTGGAGGAAATGCTTTCAGTTTTTCACCATTGAGAATGATGTTTGTTGTGGGTTTGTCATATATGGCCTTTATTATGTTGAGGTAGGTTCCCTCTCTGCTCACTTTCTGGAGAGTTTTTATCATAAATGGGCGTTGAATTTTGTCAGAAGCTTTGTCTGTGTCTATTGAGATGATCATACAGTTTTTCTTCTTCAATTTGTTAATATGGCGTATCACGTTGATTGATTTGCATATATTGAAGAATCCTTGCATCTCTGGGATAAATTCCACTTGATCATGGTGCATGATCCTTTTGATGTGTTCTTGGATTCTGTTTGCTAGTATTGTGTTGAGGATTTTTGCATCTATATTCATCAGTGATATTGGTCTGTAATTTTTTTTTTGTAGTGTCTTTGTCTGGTTTTGGCATCAGGGTGTTGGTGGCCTCATAGAATGAATTTGGAAGTGTTCCTTCCTCTGCAATTTTTTGGAAGAGTTTGAGAAGGATGGGTGTTAGCTCTTCTCTAAATGTTTGATAGAATTCAGCTGTGAAGTCATCTGGTCCTGGACTTTTGTTTGTTGGAAGATTATTAATCACAGTTTCAATGTCATTACTTGTGATTGTCTGTTCATATTTTCTATTTCTTCCTGGTTCAGTCTTGGGAGGTTATACCTTTCTAAGAATTTGTCCATTTCTTCCAGGTTGTCCATTTTATTGGCATAGAGTTGCTTGCAGTAGTCTCTTAGGATGCTTTGTATTTCTGCGGTGTCTGTTGTAACTTCTCCTTTTTCATTTCTAATTTTATTGCTTTGAGTTCTCTCCCTCTTTTTCTTGATGAGTCTGGCTAATGGTCTATCAATTTTATTTATCTTCTCAAAGAACCAGCTTTTAGTTTTATTGATCTTTGCTATTGTTTTCTTTGTTTCTATTCCATTTATTTCTGCTCTGATCTTTATGATTTCTTTCCTTCTACTAACTTTGGGTTTTGTTTGTTCTTCTTTCTCTAGTTCTTTTAGGTGTAAGGTTAGATTGTTTATTTGTGATGTTTGTTGTTTCTTGAGGTAGGATTGTATTGCTGTAAACTTCCCTCTTAGAACTGCTTTTGCTGCATCCCATAGGTTTTGGATCGTTGTGTTTTCATTGTCATCTATCTCTAGGTATTTTTTGATTTCCTCTTTGATTTCTTCAGTGATCTCTTGGTTATTTAGTAACAAATTGTTTAGCCTCCATGTGTTTGTGTTTTTTACATCTTTTTCCCTGTAATTGATTTCTAATCTCATAGTATTGTGGTCAGAAAAAATGCTTGATATGATTTCAATTTTCTTAAATTTACTGAGGCTTGATTTGTGACCCAAGATGTGATCAGTGCTGGAGAATGTTCCGTGCACACTAGAGAAGCAAGTGTAATCTGCTGTTTTTGGATGGAATGTCTTGTAAATATCAGTTAAATCTATCTGGTCTATTGTGTCATTTAAAGCTTGTGTTTCCTTATTAATTTTCTCTTTGGATGATCTGTCCATTGGTGTAAGGGAGGTGTTAAAGTCCCCCACTATATTGTGTTCCTGTCGATTTCCTCTTTTATATATGTTAGCAGTTGCCTTGTGTATTGAGGTGCTCCTATGTTGGGTGCATATATATTTATAATTGTTATATCTTCTTCTTGGATTGATCACTTGGTCATTATGTAGTGTCCTTCCTTGTCTCTTGTAACATTCTTTCTTTTAAAATCTATTTTATCTGATATGAGTATTGCTACTCCAGCTTTCTTTTGATTTCCATTTGCATGGAATATCTTTTTCCATCCCCTCGCTTTCAGTCTGTATGTGTCCCTAGGTCTGACATGGGTTTCTTGCAGACAGCATTTATATGGGTCTTGTTTTTGTATCCATTCAGCGAGCCTGTGTCTTTTGGTTGGAACATTTAATCCATTCATGTTTAAGGTAATTATCGATATGTATGTTCCTATTACCATTTTCTTAATTGTTTTGGGTTTGTTTTTGTAGGTCCTTTTCTTCTCTTGCATTTCCCACTTAGAGAAGTTCCTTTAGCATTTGTTGTAGAGCTGGTTTGGTGGTGCTGAATTCTCTTAGCTTTGGCTTGTCTGTAAAGCTTTTGATTTCTCCATCGAATCTGAATGAGATCCTTGCCAGGTACAGTAATCTTGGTTGTAGGTTCTTCCCTTTCATCACTTTAAATATGTCATGCCACTCCCTTCTGGCTTGTAGAGTTTCTGCTCAGAAATCAGCTGTTAAGCTTATGGGAGTTCCCTTGTATGTTATTTGTCATTTTTCCCTTGCTGCTTTCAATAATTTTTCTTTGTCTTTAATTTTTGCCAATTTGATTACTGTGTGTCTCGGTGTGTTTCTCCTTGGGTTTATCCTGTATGGGGCTCTCTGCGCTTCCTGGACTTGGGTGGCTATTTCCTTTCCCACGTTAGGGAACTTTTCAACTATAATCTCTTCAAATATTTTCTCGGGTCCTTTCTCTCTCTCTTCTCCTTCTGGGACCCCTATAATATGAATGTTGTTGTGTTTAATGTTGTCCCAGAGGTCTCTTAGGCTGTCTCCATTTCTTTTCATTCTTTTTTCTTTATTCTGTTTTGCAGCAGTGAATTCCACCATTCTGTCTTCCGGGTCACTTATCCATTCTTCTGCCATAGTTATTCTGCTATTGATTCCTTCTAGTGTATTTTTCACTTCAGTTATTGTATTGTTCATCTCTGATTGTTTGTTCTTTAGTTCTTCTAGGTGTTTGTTCTTTAATTCTTCTAG
This sequence comes from Lipotes vexillifer, assembly GCF_000442215.2. Classification (NCBI taxonomy): domain Eukaryota; kingdom Metazoa; phylum Chordata; class Mammalia; order Artiodactyla; family Lipotidae; genus Lipotes; species Lipotes vexillifer. The sequence goes on along the minus strand of NW_006791339.1, from coordinate 620,937 downwards.
GTCTTTGTTAAACATTTCTTGCATCTTCTCAATCTTTGCCTCCATTCTTTTTTCAAGGTCCTGGATCATCTTCACTATCATTATTCTGAATTCTTTTTCTGGAAGGTTGCCTATCTCCACTTCATTTAGTTGTTTTTCTGGGTTCTATCATGTTCCTTCATCTGGTACATAGCCCTCTGCCTTTGCATCTTGTCTATCTTTCTGTGAATGTGGTTTTCATTCCACAGGCTGCAGAATTGTAGTTCTTCTTGCTTCTGCTGTCTGCCTTCTGGTGGATTAGGCTATCTAAGAGGCTTGTGCAAGTTTCCTGATGGGAGGGACTGGTAGTGGGTATAGCTTGGTGTTGCTCTGGTGGGCAGAGCTCAGTAAAACTTTAATCCACTTGTCTGCTGATGGGTGGGGCTGGATTCCCTCCCTGTTGGTTGTTTGGCCTGGGGCGTCCCAAAACTGGAGCCTACCGGGCTCTTTGGTGGGGCTAATGGCAGACTCTGGGAGGGCTCACACCAAGGAGTACTTCCCAGAAGTGAGAGAGAGACACAGCCACCCCCGCCTCTGCAGGAGACCCTCCAACGCTAGCAGGTAGGTCTGGTTCAGTCTCCTATGGGGTCACTGCTCCTTCCCCTGGGTCTCAGTGTGCACACTACTTTGTGTGTGCCCTCCAAGAGTGGAGTCTCTGTTTCCCCAATTCTGGTCAAAGTCCTGTAATCAAATCCTGCTAGGCTTCAAAGTCTGATTCTCTAGGAATTCCTCTTCCCGTTGCCAGACACCAAGGTTTCCTTCCCACTTCTATTTGTTTGTTCTGGGCCATTGACTAATTAAAGAAACCTGGTCAAATGTCCTATAGAATGTCCCGCATTGTGAATTTGGCTTAATACATATTTTAAAAATAAAAGGCATTACAGTTGTGATTCTATAACATTATCCTGCCTAAACATCTCCAAAACATAAAACCCCCTTCAATGATAGCTATAAGCAAAAATCCATAGGATTTGGGAAAAGGTTGATTTAATGAACAGTACACTAAATGGATATACTAAATTTCCTTTTCTCAAATGTTTGTGATAAAAAAGAAATCAAACTTATAGAGAATTTGCCTTTTTTAAACATCTTTATTGGAGTATAATTGCATTACAATGGTGTGTTGGTTTCTGCTTTATAACAAAGTGAATCAGTTATGCATATACATATGTTCCCATATCTCTTCCCTCTTGCATCTTCCTCCCTCCCACCCTCCCTATCCCACCCCTCTAGGTGGTCACAAAGCACTGAGCTGATCTCCCTGTGCTATGCGGCTTCTTCCCACTAGCTGTCTATTTTACGTTTGGTAGTGTATATATGTCCATGCCACTCTCTCACTTTGTCACAGCTTACCCTTCCCCCTCCCCATGTCCTCAAGTCTGTTCTTTAGTAAGTCTGTGTCTTTATTCCCAACCTCATTACAAATAGCTCAATTTCGTTTCTTTTTATGGCTGAGTAATATTCCATTGTATATATGTGCCACATCTTCTTTATCCATTCATCCGACGACGGGCACTTAGGTTGTTTCCATCTCCGGGCTATTGTAAATAGAGCTGCAATGAACATTTTGGTACATGACTCTTTCTGAATTCTGGTTTCCTCAGGGTATATACCTAGTAGTGGGATTGCTGGGTCATATGGTAGTTCTATTTGTAGTTTTTTAAGGAACCTCCATACTGTTCTCCATAGTGGCTGAACCAATTCACATTCCCACCAGCAGTGCAAGAGTGTTCCCTTTTCTCCACACCCTCTCCAGCATTTATTGTTTCTAGATTTTTTGATGATGGCCATTCTGACTGGTGTGAGATGATATCTCATTGTAGTTTTGATTTGCATTTCTCTAATGATGAATGATGTTGAGCATTCTTTCATGTGTTTGTTGGCAATCTGTATATCTTCTTTGGAGAAATGTCTATTTAGGTCTTCTGCCCATTTTTGGATTGGGTTGTTTGTTTTTTTGTTATTGAGCTGCATGAGGTGCTTGTAAATTTCGGAGATTAATCCTTTGTCAGTTGCTTCATTTGCAACTATTTTCTCCCATTCTGAGGGTTGTCTTTTGGTCTTGTTTATGGTTTCCTTAGAATTTGGCGTTTTGAAGAACATTTGAAATAGTGCCTTAAGGAATGTAACTAAGAAAAAAATTCTCTACTGTGTGTCTTGTAAATAAATACCATTGTATGAATTGAAAACTGACTCTAGGGAAGTCAGCAAAGAAAAACCGTCTTTGAAATGTGAGAATATGGATGCTTTGACTCTATTTCTATTTATTTGATGTGTTTAGATTGCCAGAAAAAACATAGGGTACCCAGCTAAATTTAAATCTCAGGTAAAAAACAATAAGGTTTTTTAGCATAAGTATATCGCATGCAATATTTAGGACATACTTATGCTAAATATTACTTATGGTTTATCTGAAATTCATATTTAACTGGGCATCCGCATTTCTATTTGCTAAATCTGACAACCTGTGGACAAACTCTCTACTACAATGTGGTGGGGAAGACCCAAGGAGGAGCTTTAATACTGGAGAAGAGCACCATATGAGGACACTGTCAGCCTCTTGACCCCACTTCTGAGATGTGGGAACAGCCACAAGTCTCTGACACTCTCCAGCTGGTTGCTCAGGAAGACTGGCTTCTTATTTCTGTGCAGAAACTCCCTAAGCTGAGATTCTGTGCAGGACCTGCCAAAGCAGAATACAATGAGATATTGTTTTCTCTCTGAGAAACAGGAGTCACAGAAGCCAGAATCACAAGAGGTTCTGGAATGAAAATGTGGGCTAGGATCCACCTGCAAGTTCCTCAAAGCCCTCTGTGTAAACACCAGAGATACAATAAGACTGAACGTATTACAAAATATAAGACAGGAGACAAAGAAGAAAATAAGAGGAGTAGAAAAGTTATGTCCAAAAATCCTGGCTTAAAAATTCCCATCAGTGGACTATAAAACTTAACTCTGAACATCCTAGCAATCGAGGCAAAGAATAAAGACACTGGGTTACAGAAACTTTGTGGCTAGGCTAGCAATAGAAAGTTTCTTAATTCATTTAGAAGCAAATGGTTTTCACAGCCCTCAGTTCTGAAGGAAATTTGTACTGGAGATGAAACATATTAAGGTTATATAAGAATGGTACAGTAGCAGCTACTTCTTCAAAGCAAAGCAAGAAACATAACTCCCTTGCATAGAAATTTTAGAACTTTCACTGTCTGTAGGTGCTGGAATCTTTTAATGACAGTTTTATATAGTCTATGTCCTTTGTGCCCTTAAATATGCAAAGATTTTATGTCATGTTTCTTCCAAACACGCTCCCTGGGGCAGGGTAAAATGTCTCAGGCTTGTCTACACTCCAAGTCCCCATTCTAGGCCTTTCTTCTTCTTTGACCCCTCTTTATAGAGGTACACCTCAGTTTTGTCTTTGATCTCTTATTTGGCCAACCGATTTGGAATTGGACTTCCAGGTTTTTATTTTGGCTACTGTTACCAAACTGAACTTGGGTCCGCTCACCCACAGAAGAGCAAACTCAATTTACTGACACCAGGTTGTGGTGAAGGAAAGTACAGTGTTTATTGCAGGGCCCAGCAAGGAGTACAAGAAGCTCATGCTCAAAAGTCTTGAACTTCCTGATGGCTTTCAGGGAAGGGTTTTTAAAGGCAACAGTTGGAGTGACGGCTGTAGGGAACGTGACTTTCCTCTAACTGGCTGGTGGTAAGGTAGCGGGGTGGTGTTTCAAGAGTTTCAATCATCTACCTTCTGGTTTCAACCAGTCTGGGGTCTACATGCTTGTGGTCAGCATATAGTCACCTGCTCCACCTGGGCCGGATCTTGGTTTCTGCAGAACAATTCAAAGATATCCATCAGATTGTTATGTATATCCCTTGAGGAGGAACTTGGACTCTGATCTCTGAACTGTTGTTTCTTGACAGCCTTTCCTTTTTTTCTGCATTCCCTCACTTCCCCCAATTAGTAACTGCTTGAATCTGCTCTTTGGAACTCAGGAAAGGCCTGGGAGACTAAAACCCTTTTTTTTTTTACAAACAAGGAACAGGGGATATGGAAGGGGTTTTGTACCTTGGAGGGTCCCAGAGGGTCCTGCTCATTTTCAATCCCCCCTTTTCTTTGATACTCCTCAATCCTGATTGGAACAGAAAGAGAATAGTTTTAGATAGAGAGGTTAATCATAAGAGGAACTCAGTTTTAGGGGGACTCGGTTTCACAATTTTAGACTCTACTTCCACTGCCCGCCTCCCTGTGTCCCCATACATCAGCAGCATAAGAAAGTGACCCTTCTTTCCGGCTTCTTGGACTGTTGTGCTCTGGTTATATCTGGGTATGGGTGGTAGGCTGAGGAATAGCCCAACTCTTCCTGCCTCCCTGTAGGCACCCCTCCCACCCTACCTCTAGGCTCAACCATGTGACTTTCTTTGGCCTAAGAGTTAAGAGCTAACTTGACAAAGCAGAGGCTTAAAAGTTGTACATGTTCCTGCTTGCGCTCTTGCACAATTGGTCCCTCTTTCTCAGACTTGGGCCACCACCTTGAGAACAAGCCTGAGCTAGCCTGCTCCAGGAAGGCGAGTGTGACATGTGCATAGAACTGTCATCAGCTGAGGCCATTATAGACCAGCCAGCCCTTTAGCCAACTGAAATCAAGCAGGACCCTATGGGGCCCTCCCAGGTACAAAAGCCTGTTCCCTGTTTCTTGTTTATAGGACCAAGGCTTCAGCCTCCTAGACCTTCCCTGAGTTCCAGAGAGCAGATTCAAACAGTTACTCCTTAGGGAAGTGAAGGAATGCAGAAACAAAGGAAAAGCAGTCAAGAAACAGTAGTGCAGTGATAGGAAGGAACCCCTAGTTCCTCCTCAAGGTGTATACATAACAATGTATCTTTGAGTTTTTCTACAGGAATTAAGGCCCCCACCCAGGTGGAGGGTGGTAACTTCAGGTTGAACACAAGATTCCTGGAGCACCACCCTGTTACTTCACCCACCAACCAATCAGAAGAAAGTCACACAGCCTGCAGCCTTCACCCCACATTTTGCCTTTAAAACTCTTCCCTGAAAACCATTGGGGAGTTTGGGTCTTTTGAGTACAAGCCTCCTGTTCTCCTTGTTTGGCCTTTGCAATAAATCTTTCTCTGCTCCAAACTCCAACATTTTGGTTTGTTTGGCCTCACCTGATGTTGGGTACATGAATGTAGGTTTAACAACACAACCAGCCAATTGACCACAGATGCGCAAGCAAGCCTAGCCCAGATCAGCAGAACCACCCAGCTGACGCACCAATTCAAAAGCAGTAAATAGTTGTTGTTTTAAGCCATTAAGTTTTGTGATAGTTCATTACACAAGCAACAGTTGACTGATATGGTAGGGAAGATAAATCTCACACCTAAATTAACAGAGAGCCGTCCTATTTCTGCACAAAAGTGAGCTTCATGAACTTATAAGTTGGATGAGGCCATTTTCTTTTTCCAGAAAATACAATTCTGAATCTTCTGACATTCAAGTGAGTATTCTCTTAAAACTCCAAATTCTACCCCTTTAAGGATGAAAGTCAGAGATGACAGTCATTGACCTGGAAAATTTTAAGCAAGACCTTAATATGACTCCTCAGTCATTAGATATGAGTAAAATTATTTCAAGGCCAATGGAGTTTGCATTTGGGTCAGAAGATTCTGGTATCTCTTAAGTGGTACAGATTGATACCATTAGCTTGTGAACCATGAAATTGGTATCTCCTCTCTGATAGTTTTGATCTAGCATTATAAGCTGACTTCACTATTTCAATTCAAGTGTGAATACTTCTGTGATTAAAAAGAGAAAGACACTGGAGGGAAAAAAACCACAGAAGAATAAATGCCGGTCAGAAAAGAAGATGAAGCCAGTGCCAACAGTGAAGAGAGCGGAGTGAGTCCTGGAGGCCCTTGGAAACCACACCTGGTAGTGAGGACAGAGGAATCATCAGGACCAAGATCAGAGAACCACTCCAGCAAACATATGGCAGTGAATTAAATTATCTTTTAAATGAAAATATTCCTGGAGTCAATTAGAGCTGGACCAAGTCCTGACTCATAATTGAATATGGGAAATGATTTGTGGCTGCAGTTTACATTGATAAAGAAACAATATGTGATACAGGCTCTTTCTTTAGAATGCAGGTTCTTTGGCGTTTGATTCAAATACATACCAAATTTTTCAGTCTTAGTATAGCAGCTCTTAAGGCCACGCAATGACAAAAATGGTCTTTTAATAATACATTTTTCCAGTTAAAACATATAGGAAACATCCATTTTTGTATTACTGTCTAAAAGACTACCTCCTATGCTTCTTTGGTTTAGAACTTATAATTGAATTATTTTCTAGACCACTAGAAGTGAGGTGGGACATTCTGTCAAGTCACCTGATGTCAAGGACAGACAAATCATTGATGCTGAATAGTCTTTGACTTAATTGTAGCGAGTATTCATAGAAAGATTTGGGGGGCCTAGGTACAGACAATATCTTCATTCCATACTTTATGTCTGAGGAAGGGCATTTACCTATGAGGGTATCTCTTTATGTCTAGAATAGATAGAAACACCCAGTAGAGGACATTAGAAATCACCTTAGTTCTTCCTAGCTAAAGTCACTCCTTGTTGGAGATAAACGTCATGCCTGGAAGTCACTTTTAGTTGTGGGGTGTCCTTCCTCTAAGACTTAAATAGTACTGAACAGAGCATAATGCAGCTAGGAGGCGTCACGTTAGTCTTGTCAACCTGGCATGTAGCTAAGCAGAGCTGTATTAATACACAAACAAGCCAGAATTCCTTTGTTGAAAATGACCTTCGGTTAAAGCCAGAACAGTGTCAACTGTAACCTTGATACCAGAGACTTTACAATAGAAGCCACTATGCGGGCTGGGAGAGGGGAGGGAGACAGAATGAACCCCAACCAAATACTAGAGGGGTGCAAAATGTCTGGGCAATTTAGGGAGAAACAGAATGAAAGCAGAAGTAATCGAAAGTGAAACATTTACCAACAAAAAATAATCCAAGTAAAACACCACTCATGTAAGCATACTGGAAAGCACGCTTTTAAAGACCAGGAATCTGCTTTCCAACTCTAAGAAACTCTTTGTGTACTGTGGTAACTTATTTCTTATATTGTCATTCTTTTCTACTGATTTTATTATCATTGGCTCAACTTTATAAAAGCGATAAGGGGAAAAAAGAAAAGCAAATTACTGAACTGAGCTTGGAAATGGGAAAGGTTGTATCAAGATGACATTTGAAACACTGGCCCAACTTTTCCTTTGAATTGCACAGTTAAGATCACAGAACAATATGAGAAATGAGCCAGATTACACGGTACATTAAAATAAACATAGAGTTATTTCCTCAACCTCACAAAGTAGGCAATGTCACGGACCACTGCCTTTCCATGAGATGGAGAAATCCTTTCCATCTTTTGGAGAGGTTACATTTTAGTCCTTGGAAAGTGTACTTGGATTTCTTTATTTTCATTGTACTTCTCTTCCTTGTTAACATATTTTGTATAGCATAAGGCCTAAGCCTCTTCCCTTTGGCTGGTAATATTGTGAGTTGGAATAACACATTGTTTCAGGTTTTTCAGAGGTTATCAATGATCGATAAGTTTTCTTGTTATAGAGGAGTTAAGTAGCATATTCCAAAAGTTTCTTTGTGAGGATGTTAGTTTTATTTTCCCTAGGATGAGAAGCAGCCTCATAGTTAATACCAGTCTTAGACAATCAGGTTTCTTTATATCTACTTGTATTATAAACATGAATCACTTCAAATTAATTTAGCATCTTTTATTTAGGTTGGCTTTTGAGGTCCCTAATAATAACTAAAAGAAAACCAACTGATACAAGATCCAGCTGCCAAAAATTATATTTAAAACTAGAGTTTTCTGGGCTTCCCTGGTGGCACAGCGGTTGAGAGTCCGCCTGCCGATGCAGGGGACACGGGTTCGTGCCCCGGTCCGGGAAGATCCCACATGCCGCAGAGCGGCTGGGCCCGTGAGCCATGGCCGCTGAGCCTGCGCGTCCGGAGCCTGTGCTCCGCAACGGGAGAAGCCGCAACAGTGAGAGGCCCGCGTACCGCAAAAAAACAAAAAAAAACAAAAAAAAAACTAGAGTTTTCTTACCTGCTTTTCTCTGGCAGAGCTTGGGATGTCTTCTTTTACAGGGCATTTCTCAGGAATCATTTTAAAGCTACTTTAAAATCATTCAGCCTAAGGTTATAACCAAAAGTGGACAAGACTTCTTGTTAGTTCTCTTGGTCCTAGGGTCAGCTTCATAGTTTCAGGAAGTATTCATTCCTACAAGACAAGGTTTATATCCTACCCAGTTAAACTAAAGATGACTAGTTACCAGTACTCCATTGAAACCTGAAAAGTATGTGTTCTTTTAATTAAATAAATGAATGAGTAAATATTTTATTTATTAAGTAAAAGTAGAATATTAACTAGACAGCTTTTTATGCTTTAGATAAAAAATATTTTACACATTGAACTATAAAAGAAGAAGTAAAAGTGTTTTTAATAAAATACAATTTATTACTATATCATCAAATTTGAGAACTTTGGTTTGCAGATTTTATGATATAAAATATAATTTATCTTTTCTAGTTAAAGCTGAAAGTGTTTCTCTACCTTAAAGCTGTATCTATATCTTGTTTTCATTTTTTAAAACACTGTTACAACTTGGGTATTTCCTCAGCATTCTGAAAAATAACTCTACCCTCTGGGCTCACTGCTCTGCCCTAGGGTCATCCTTCCTTTTTCATGAAAGTAACACATACTTTTAGGATAGAAGTTTTATTAACCAGTTTCCTGACTGTAGAATTGGAGGAGTGACAACCTTCTTTCATTTTGTCCTTTCTCTTCCCCTTTCAGTCCAGGTTGGCAGTGTTTCTGATGGTATAACATTCTCAACAACATTGTGGGTCTCTTCTTTCACAGAGATGCACTCCATTAGATAAGAAGTTTCTCCACAGATCCTTCCTGGATAATCCCAAATCTGTTCCTGGCTTCCGGTGAGGTGGCCAAGGGGATCCCTGAGTTATATGTCTAATCTCTTCAAAGAGCCATCTGTATGATTGAATACACTGATCTTTTGATCCTTCCCAGGCACTAGCAAAACATTGTCTCTTTTTACCAAATTACTAATGAAGAAACTTAAATTTGGAGGTGTTATTAACTGGCCTAAATCTCTCTCAATCCACTATAGCCACACAGTGGTCCTTGCTATCCCTCGAATAACATGAGGTGAGGGCCTCACTCACCTCAAGGTCATTGCTCTTCCCTTTGCCTAAAATGCTCTTCCTCTAGATGTCCATTGAACTGAAGCGTTTTCTGGGATGTGGGACTTTTAGTGCTAAAACTGGGGAAGTCCAGGAAAACTGGACAACTTGGTTACCCAGTTAGAATATATGTTTCCAAAGACAGGCATCTTGGTTGCTTATTGGTGTTTCTACAGCCCCTAGAAGAGGGCCTGGCATATGGTAGATGCTCAGTAAATATTTGTTGCATGAATAAATGAGTACTATGCTGAGTCCACTCTGGCAAAGGGAGGCACCAGGGACAACCATACAGAGTTTCCAAAGACAGTATCCAGTATCAGATCTGATGGCCTTGGAGACACAAGATGCATGGTTCGGGGTCTAGTGGTGGTGCGATGGTTTATGTGTCAGCTTGACTGGGGTAAGGGATGCCCAGATAGCTAGTACAACACAATTTCTGGATGTGTCTGTGAGGGTGTTTTGGGAAGAAATTAGCATTTGAAATGCAAAGGGAGTGGGAGGATGTGAAAGAACAGAGCATCTGAGATCTCTGTGACAATATCATAACGTAGTTTAATATATATAAAATTTGATTCGCAGAAACAGTGGACAGACAGAATGGGGCAAAAAAAATGTGCGAAGAGATAATGTCAAGAACATTCCAAAATGATGAATGATACCAATTCACAGATCCTAAACTCAACTAACATAAAACAGAATAAATACAAAGAAATCCACACCTAGGCACATCATAGTTAAACCAAAGATGAAGGCAAATCTTAAAGGCATCCAGAGAAAAAAGACACATTATATTCAGTGGACACAATTACAAATAACGGATGACATCATTAGAAACAATGAAGGCCAGAAAATAATAAAATGGCATCTTTCAGGTGTGGAAAGATAGCTCCAAGTTTTTAGCTTGACTGCCAAAATATTGTTGTTGTCACAGACATCCAGGCTTACCAATATCATTGGTAGGTGATTAGAGGAGGGGGAAATCAAGAGGTAGGAGGAGCTCTCAGAGGTAGAGAGAAAGGGCTTGAATAACACAATACGTTGGTGAGAGGGGAAAAACAATAAAGGAAATAGAGAAGGCAAGTAGAGGTACAACTGGATTGCAGTGTTTTGCGTGAGACTGTAGTGCCCTGCAGGCTGTTTTGTATCCTTAGCTCCCAGGATAAATGCCAATGGCTCTCCTCAGTCATTCAGTCATTGTAACCACCAAAATGATGCCTGTTGTTCCTCACATTTTCAAATGCCCCTGAAGGCACTTTACCACTGGGTATGGCAGGGTTTCCCAACCTTGGCAATGCTGACATTTTGGACTATAGGATACCTTGTTGTGAGGGCCCATCCTGTGCCTTGCAGGATGTTTAGCAGCATCCTTGGCCTCTAATTGGTCAAGGTCAGGACACTCCCTCACAGTTATGATGAGCACAGATACCTCCAGACATTGCCAAAGATCCCCTGGGGGCAAAAATCTCACCTCCCTTTCCTCCCCCTTTTTGAGAACAAATTGGGTATGAGATAGTAAAAAAAAAAAAAGAAAAGAAAAGAAAATCTTAAAAAAGAAGGAATGAAACACAATTTCAGAAATAAGAGAGGGGTAAAGATTATTTAAGAAAAAAAGAAAACACTTTCGATATGGCTGTAGATACCAAAGTCAGATTGCAGGATGGTTAAGAAGAGAGTGGTTTGACTCAAAAGGCAGCAATAAAGGTGGGCATTGATTTGAGAAATTAGACAATAGAAGAAACTGGGAAGATATCCAGAGAGGCAGTAGGGTCAGAGAAAGTCTTTTTTTTAAAAAATTAATTAATTAATTAATTAATTTAGTTTTGGCTGCATTGGGTCTTCATTGCTGTGCGCAGGCTTTCTCTAGTTGCAGCGAGTGGGGGCTACTCTGTTGCAGTGCATGGTATTCTCTTTGTGGTGGCTTCTCTTGTTGCGGAGCATGGGCTCTAGGTACTCAGGCTTCAGTAGTTGTGGCTCACGGGCTCAGAAGTTGTGCCTCATGGGCTCTAGAGAGCAGGCTCAGTAGTTGTGGGGCACAGACTTAGTTGTTCCGCGGTATGTGGGATCTTCCTGGACCAGGGCTTGAACCTGTGTCCCCTGCATTGACAGGTGGATTCTTAACCACTGCGCCACCAGGGAAGCCCCAAAAGTCTTATTTTTGTTTTGTCTTGTTTTCTTAAGAGAATAGAGAACTTTGAAACCTTAAAAGCAGGAAAAAAAAAAAAAAAAAGCTGGTAGGAAAAAGGGAGACTAAGGATATTGCTAAAATGGACAAAACGTAAAAACCAGGTTTAAGCAGACAATGAGATTGCAGTTGAAACTTGATTAAGCAAGTAGGTAAATATTGTGATGTAGGTATTATAGAAAACAATGATTCTTCTAAAACTGATCCACCTTTTGTAAACATAAAGTTTTTCCCCTCCCTCCTTTGTTTATGACTGAGACAAATTAAATCAAAGGGCAGAGTTTTATCATTTTGTTTTTCTTTTTAAATTGAGGTATAGTTGATGTAGTTATACAACATAGTGATTCACAATTTTTAAAGATTATATTCCATGTATAGTTATTATGAAATATTGGCAATATTTTCTATGTTGTACAATATATCCTTGTAGCTTATTTTATACATAGTAGTTTGTACCTCTTAATTCCCTACTCCTGTATTGTCCCTCCCCCCCTTACCTCACCCCACTGGTAGCCATTAGTTCATTCTCTGTATCTGTGAGTCTGTTTCCTTTTTGTTACATTCACTAGTTTGTTGTATTTTTTAGATTCCACATATACCTGATATCATACAATATTTGTCTTTCTCTGTCTGACTTATTTCACTTAGAATAATACCCTCCAAGTCCATCCATGTTGTTGCAAATGGCAAAAATTTCATTCTTTTTTTTACAGCTGAGTAGTATTCCATTGTATATATACCACATCTTCTTTATCCCTTCATCTGCTGATGGACACTTAGGTTGCTTCCACACCTTGGCAATTATAAATAATGCTGCTATGAACATTGAGGTGTGTGTATCTTTTCAAATTAGTTCTTTTGTTTTTGTGGGGTGTTTTGGATATATACTCAGGAGTGGAACTGCTGGGTTATATGGTAGTTCTATTTTTAGTTTTTTGAGAAACCTCCATACTGTTTTCCACAGTGACTGCATCAATTTAATTCCTACCGACAGTGTAGGAGGGTACTTTTTTCTCCACATCCTTGCCAACATTAGATATTTGTGGTGTTTTTGATGATAGCCATTCTGACAGGTGTGAAGTGATACATCATTGTGCTTTTAATTTGCATTTCTCTGATGATTAATGATGTTGAGCATCTTTTCATGTGCCTGTTGGCCATCTGTATGTCTTCTTTGGAAAAATGTCTGTTCAGTTATAGACATTTTTCTTTACAGACCTTGCTTTAATTGAGTTGTTTTTTTTTTTTATGTTGAGTTATAGGAGCTGCTTATATATGTTGGCTATTAATCCCTCATCAGTCATATCATTTGCAAATATTTTCTCCAATTCAGTAGGTTGTTTTTCATTTTGTTGATGGTTTCATTTGCTGTGCAAAAGTATCATGTTATCTGCAAACAGTGATGGTTTTATTTCTTCCTTTCCAATTTGGATTTCTTTTCTTTTGTTTCCTTGTCTCATTGCTGTGGCTAGGACTTCCAATGCTATGGAATAAAAGTGGTGAGAGTGGGCATCCTGATCTTGTTCCTGATCTTAGAGGAAATGTTTTAGCTTTTCACCATTGAGTATGATGTTAGCTGTGGGTCTGTCATACATGGCCTTTATTATGTTGAAGTATGTTCCCTCTATGCCCACTCTCTGGAGAGTTTTTATCATAAATGAGTGTTGAATTTTGTCAAAAGCTTTTTGAGATCATCTATTGAGATTATCATATGGTTTTTATTCTTCAATATGTTAATGTGGTATGTCACATTGATTGATTTGTGGATATTGAAAAAATCCTTGCATCCCTGGGGATAATTCCACTTGATCATGGTGTATGATCCTTTTAATGTATTGTTGGATTTGGTTTGCTAATATTTTTTTGAGGATTTTTGCATCATATTCATTAGTGATATTGGACTATAATTTTCTTTTTTTGTGATATCTTTGTCTGGTTTTAGTATCAAGATGATGCTGGCCTCATGGAGTGAGTTTGGAAGCATTCCTTCCTCTGTAATGTTTTGGAGTAGTTTGAGAAGGATAGATGTTAACTCTTTTGTAAATGTTTGGTAGAATTCACCTGTGAAGCCATCTGGTTCTGGACTTTTGTTTGTTGTTGTTTTTTTTTAACTGATTCAATTTCATTACTGGTAATTTGTCTGTTCATATTTTCTATTTCTTCCTGGTTCAGTCTTGGGAGATTGTACATTTCTGGGAATTTGTCCATTTCTTCTAGTTTGTCCATTTTACTGGCATATAGTTGTTTGTTTACCTCATTTTAAATCTACATATGCCCATCCCTCTCCCAGTCTCTCAAGGGTGAAGTGCTTTCTCCAATCCCACTCCAGCTTGAAAATCATTGACTTGCAGCATAAAGGCAAAAATCAGTTTTTACTTACAGACAATAACTAGTGAGATGGATAAGAGGAGGAAGTGGAGGAGGGGGGTGGGAAGGGAAAAGGGGGGCAGAAAGGGAAATGATTACAGAAGAAAAGACAGGAGGAGGGGAAGGGAATAGAGGAAGAGAAAGGAGAAAGGAGAAATTGAACACATTCATTTAATTGAAACCTAGTGTTCTCAGCTTCTGCCTTTAGTAGTTTATAGAAACCCCACTCTTGACAGATAACAAGAAATAGAGAAAGGTGGTAGATAAGTCCGAAATGGGAAGCAGGAACTAAACCCCTACTTCATTCCC
>NW_006791339.1:601712-606756 GCF_000442215.2 Lipotes vexillifer | reverse complement strand
CCCTACACCAAAATAAATTCCAGATGGATCAATATTAAACTTAAAAATTGAAATAAAGTATTGGAAGAAAACGTGCATGGATATTTTTTAAATAACATGGGAGTATAGGGGACCTTTTGAAGCATATTGCAAAATCCAAATTAATTCCACAAAGAAAAAATTGCTAAAGACAACTATATCAAATTTTAAAACTCTGCATGGCAAAAGTGATGTCATCAAAGTAAAAAGATAAATGAATGACAACTGGAAAAAAATTGCCATACATATTATGGACAAAGCCATTTTTGTGACTATGCAAAGACTCCATAAGCAAATAAGAAAAAATACATGGAAAAAAATAGAAAAATGAGCAAAAGAAAATAATTAGGCAGTTCATAGCAGAAGAACTACAATAGGACAATAAACCTTTATGATTATAAAGAAGCAAATTAAAGTAACAAGATGCCTTTTTCACCTATCAAATAGATAAATATTTTAAATAATAATAACGTTTAATATCGCTGATCAAGTAGGAAACGAGTTTCATATCCTCATAGATGGCTTTGAAACTGAAGACATCTCTCTGCAGGATAATTTTGGAATATCTTTCGAAACTAAAAACTCACAGCCCTTTGACCCAGCAAGGCCACTCCCAGGAGCTATTCCTGGAGACCTTAAGAGAAGCTCTGCACGAGGATGAATCAGTACAATGCTCACTGCAGGCTTGTTTCTAAAAGTAAACACTGGAAACAACCCTAAGTGTCCAGCAGTTGTGGGCTAGTCGCATAAATTAAGGGATTTTTTTTTTTCCTGTGCATGAATTACTAAGGACAAAAACCTAGCCTTAAAAAACAGGTTATTGGGCCTCCCTGGTGGTGCAGTGGTTGAGAGTCCGCCTGCCGATGCAGGGGATACGGGTTCGTGCCCCGGTCTGGGAGGATCCCACATGCCGCGGAGCGGCTGGGCCCGTGAGCCATGGCCGCTGAGCTTGCGCGTCCGGCAACGGGAAAGGCCACGACAGTGAGAGGCCCACATATCGCAAAAAAAAAAACAAAAAAAACAAAAAAAAAACAGGTTATTACTTTTACAAAACAGAAAGTTCAAATGCTCAGGAGAATGTGCATCTGGTAAGGCCAGAAGCTGCAGACAGGGATAGGCTGTAGGAACATGAGGATTTGGAAGACCAGTCCCTGGGAGGTGGGGCCACCAGAGCCAAATGAGTGATTAATGCGAAGTCGTCTTTAAAGGTATACATGAACCAACAGCAGAACTGAGTCAGTCTTGATGCTGGTTCCTCTCTTTGGGGCCTGGACTTGGCCTAGAGAGTAAGGCAAGGCTTAGCACAGTGGAGAGAGGGCAAAATGATGCAGTTAGCTGGAGCTGGGGTGGAAAATCAGTAAGACCTTCAGAGCGCCACCCAATGCTTATGCTTAGCTATTTTAATAAAGGGTTCTATTTTTCCAGAACTCTTTAAAGAGCATCATAGAACAGGGAAGTCCACTAGCAGTGCTCTTATACTACATCTTTAGAAAGCATAGGGGCTTGCGGGGGCTTCCCTGGTGGCGCAGTGGTTGAGAGTCCGCCTGCCGATGCAGGGGATACGGGTTCGTGCCCTGGTCTGGGAGGATCCCACATGCCGCGGAGCGGCTGGGCCCGAGAGCCATGGCCGCTGAGCCTGCGCGTCCAGAGACTACTCCGCAACGGGAGAGGCCGCGACAGTGAGAGGCCCGCGTACCGCAAAAAAAAAAAAAAGAAAGCATAGGGGCTTGGAAAGCGAGAGCAAAGTCCATCTGGTTAATTACGTGGTGCAAAACTGGTTATCATGCTTAAAGTCTAGTTTGCATCAGAATAACTAATTACTGAATTAATTTCTCTGATATGAATAAACTCAAGTGTCATATTCCATATCATCAAATTATAGTTGGGGAAATAAAGTTTCCGTAAAGGCATTTCACAAGAATGAAGTTGGTGAACCAAGGGTTAAATATCTGAAGAAGATATGCAGGTAACCCAAGTATTTTAAAATAAGTGGAGCTTATTTAAATGGGTGGAACACCTGAGACTCTCATGTAAACTATATTAAAACTCAGTGTTACATTTCCCATAAAATAGAGACGGATTTTTAACACCTCATTTGGAAAGGACAGCATGTCTATGGGTTCATCACACTTCTGCATTTTAGATGAGAGCTATGTCTCTCAGCCAGATTTAGTTCAAGGTATTGATCTATACTTAGTTCAATAGCTCTTAGAACTTTACTGTGAATATATTTTCTACCAATTAAAACATTTTCTCCTTTTTAACAGCACAGATCAATATATACTTTCTTGGGGCCTGTTATTACTGTTTTAGGGATTCAGCTAATGTATGATGAGTACATTATGTTCAAAAACAAAAGTAGAGATTCTCGTTTTGCAAATACAGCACTTCTCACTTTAATTATTGTTTGCATGCCTGTGTTCCCCTCCCCACCAAACACCCCCACACACATAACATGCTCATGCACACACACACACCGTCTTTGTAAACCCTGGGCCATGCCCTAATAGGTGATCAATAAATATTTGTTGAGTTAGTGATGAAATGCTCTTTCCAACCGTGGGAGACACCATGTGTTGCCTCCGACTATCCATTCTTGCCTCTGCCCCTACCGTGGTGAAGAAAACCTTGATGTGCTCAGGCGGTGACAGGGATCTCCACCCCAATGAAAGGGGATGGATTGTGATTGGTCTAAACCAGTGATACTAATCTCATTCCCCTTGGCCACTATTACTCTAAGGTGGCCATGTAATCTAGTTGTGGCCATTGAAATGTAAGTGAATCTTCTGAGTAGGGCTTTCAGAAAATATTTTGCTTTCTCAATGCAAAAGAGCAGACTCAGCTGGCAAAACCCTTTGCTTATCCCTTTCTTCCTGACAAGAAAGTATGTGATGCCTGGAGGTGTACCACCCATCTTACGATCATGACACAAGATGACAAAGAGCTGACAAATTAAAATAGCAGGGATTCAGAAAGATAGAAAGGATTTATGCCAGCATAACTGAGTAATCACAGTAGCTCTGAGAGATAAATTGCTTGTACTACTCAATACTCAGCACTAGTAGTTTCATATTCCACTATTTGCAGCCAAATGTATGCCTTACTAATACTCCCCTTAAATGTATATAATTAAAGGAGATAAGTACTTTGCTGTAAGGAAGACTATTTCTGGCTCTTCCTACTCTATCTCTCTCTATTCCATTAGTTGCTTACTTTGCCAACTTTCCCTCTGTAATATATCTTACCCAAGTTCCCTTCTCTATTAGTTTTCTTATTACTGCGTAAAAATTACCACAAACTTAGCAGTTCAAAGCAACATTAATTTTGTTATCTCACAGTTCCCATGGGTCAGGAGTCTGGGTGAGGCTGAGCTGAATTCTCTGCTTAGGGTGGAGAGCAAGATGTTCTCTGGGCTGCATTCATTTCTGGACCTCAGAGTCCTTTTTCAAGCTCACACGGTTGTAGCAGAATTCACTTCCTTGCAGTTGTAGGACCAAGGTTCCCATTTACTTGTTGGTTATAAGCTAGAAGCTACTTTCAGCTCCCGGAGGCCACTCACATTCCTCGCCTCCTTCATCTTCAAACCAGCAGCGAAGAACTTCTGACACATCAAATCCCTCTCCTGCTTCAAATCTCTTACTTCCTCTGTCTCTCTCCTCTAGACCCTGATTTAAAGGATTTGTGTGATTTGGTCAGGCCTACCAGGTTAATCTCCCTATCTTAAGGTGAACTGATTTGCAAATGTGATTACATCTGCAAAATCCCTTCACAGCAGCACCTAGCCCAGCATTTGATTGAAAAATTTGGAGGTGTGTGTACACGATGGGGGTGGGCGTGGCTGGGGATCCTGGGGGCAATCGAAGAATTCTGCCTACCACACCATCATGATTGCAGAGACTAAGCTTTACACGTTTTTTAACAACTGATTTTCTTTTTTTTTAATGAATTTATTTATTTATAATTTTTGGCTGTGTTGGGTATTCGTTGCTGTGCACAGGCTTTCTCTAGTTGCAGAGAGCGGGAGCTACTCTTCGTTGCAGTGCGCGGGCTTCTCATTGCAGTGGCTTCTCTTGTTGCGGAGCATGGTCTCTGGGTGCGCAGGCTTCAGTAGTTGCGACACGCGGGCTCAGTAGTTGTGGCTCGCAGGCTCTAGAGTGCAGGCTGAGTATTTGTGGCGCACGGGCTTAGTTGCCCCGTGGCATGTGGGATCTTCCCGGACCAGGGCTTGAACCTGTGTCCCCTGTATTAGCAGACAGATTCTTAACCACTGCGCCACCAGGGAAGCCCAACACCCTGATTTTCTTAACACAAGGTCCTTGTGATGTTTTTGCTCTGCTGTCAGAAGTTTCATTCATATTTGTGTATTTCAGTGATTTCTGATTTACGCTGAAAGTTTCAGGAGGCACAGGTATGTGTATGACCACCTTTGTAGAGTATTAACCAATGATTTATTTCCAGTGGGTCTGATTTAGCAAGTCTAGGATGAAGTCAGGAATTTGCATTTTTAAATTGTACCACTTGAAGATTATGAGGTGGGTGGTCCACTGCAGAAAAACAAGTCCCTAGGCTGTATGTGCCTTGAAGGGAGAGGCCATTCTTTCCAGGGCTGCTGTGAGGCATTGATGACACAAAGTATATAAATCGCCTGGTATCTAGTGGGAATTTAATGAATGTTGGTCCTTTTGTTTCTTTAGTATCTAATATAATATGCATTAAATAAATATTAGTTGAATGAAAAATTAAAGCCTGTTAGTTAAGAATACATTCAACTGTAAGCCAGAAAATCTGACAAATAGTGGTTTTTAAAAGCCAGGATTGGGCTTCCCTGGTGGAGCAGTGGTTGAGAGTCCACCTGCTGATGCAGGGGACGCGGGTTCGTCCCCCAATCCGGGAGGATCCCACATGCCGCGGAGCGGCTGGGCCCGTGAGCCATGGCCACTGAGCCTGTGCGTCCAGAGCCTGTGCTCCGTGACGGGAGATGCCACAACAGTGAGAGGCCCGCGTACCGCCAAAAAAAAAAAAAAGC
>NW_006791339.1:597943-601548 GCF_000442215.2 Lipotes vexillifer | reverse complement strand
CAGCCAAATGATGTCAGAGCCCTAGACTGGTGTCTCTGTGATTCCCCACCTTTTTTTAAAGCTTTTTTAAAAACAGCTCTATTGAAATATAATTTACATACCATAAAATTCACCTGTTTAAAGTGTACAGCTCATTAGTTAAAATATATTCACATAGTCCTACAACTATCATCATAATCTAATTTTGGAACATTTTCATCATCCCCCCAAGGAAGCCCATTAGCCGTCATTTCCTTGTGTCTCCTCTCCTTCCTCAGACCTAGGCAACCACTGACCTACTTTCTGTCTCTATAACTTTGCCTATTCTGGACATTGAATATAAGTGGAATCACATAATGTGAGGTTTTTGGTCTGGCTCCTTTCACTCTGCATAAGGTTTTCAAGGTTCAGCCATATTGTACATGAATCAGTTCTTCATTCCTTTTTATTGCTAAACAATATTTCATTTATGGATATACCACATTTGGTTTATGCATGTCTGTGATTCTCTTGACCTTCCCCTCTTGGTAGCAGGTGCATAAACAAGTTCCTGGCATCACATTCTCACAAACCTGCATTCAGTGCAGCCAAGAAGTAGCAGGTCCCCTCACCAACTCTCCATTTATCAGGGAGCAAAAGCATTTCCAGGAGAACCTCGGCAGGCTCCCTTTTATATCTCATTGCTCAGGACTGAAACATATGGGTCCCACAGCTGCATGGGAAGCTGGGAAGCTAAGCATCTTTGGCAGAAGGCAGGTACGGAAAGGGTCTCAAAGTAGCCCTTGAGTTTCTGGCCACATGGGATTTATCATTTTTTTCACTGTAAATGAATACTTTGTTATTTTTTAAAATATATATTGGTATTTGGTATAAGAGTTAGGGTTATGTTTTCCCGCATATAATGCCTCCCAATAAATTACCTTAATCTGACCCTCAGGAATTATCATTATTTGTGATGGTAGGATTGCAGTTACTTCTAACACGTATATCTTTTAAAGATATTCTGAAATATTCACAGGTGAAATTATATGATGTCTGGGACATGCTTTAAAATAATACAGGATGGAGGGAAGCAGATGGGGGTATGATGGGACAGCACTGGCCATGGGGCAATGACATTGGGGTGGAATGATAGGCACATAGGGGATTCTCTACACTATTCTGTCTGCTTTTGTGTGGGTTCTAAATTCACAATAATAAAAATATTGAGAAGGTCAGTCTTCAGTCTGTAAAAACAGTAGCAGCAGGTCCCACGAGAGTCTTATTGATGTTGATGACTCATTTAAAGAAAGACTGTATCTTCAGAAGGGAGAATACCTGCCAGTGGTGGGAGCAGGGAGACTGGGCCATGTTCACCCAGTATTGTCTAGGGGAAGATTCTCTGATCAGAGGGCTTGAGATGCGGTCCCCAGTGCAGGTCAGTCCCCATGTGGATTCTGGCTCCTCAAAATCTCTGACTTGGGGACTTCCCTCGTGGCGCAGTGGTTGAGAATCCGCCTGCCAATGCAGGGGACACGGGTTCGAGCCCTGGTCCAGGAAGTCCCACATGCTGCAGAGCAACTTCTGAGCCTGTGCTCTAGAGCCCGTGAGCTACAACTACTGAGCCCATGTGCTGCAACTACTGAAGCCCGTGGTGCGCCTAGAACCTGTGCTCCACGACAAGAGAAGCCACCACAATGAGAAGCCCACGCACCACAACGAAGACCCAATGCAGCCAAAAAAAAAAAAAATCTGACTTGATGTAGCTAGCTACAAAAACTGTATGGCAAGTTCCCCATGACTTTCTTTCTCTACTCCCCAGACAGATTTCTAGAGGACAGAGTACACTAAGTATTCAATTACCTGGGCCCATAAGACTTATAATTATTTTTTCACTGTAAATGAATAATTTGCAGTTCTTTTTTATAAACATTGGTATTTTGGCGTAAGAGTTAGAGTTACATTTAGCTGTATTTAGTAGAGAACCCAATATAAAAGTGTCTTATAAGCACAGAGTTTATGCTCACTTGCAAAAGAAATCCACACATAGACTGGGACTGTGGTATGCTGGATCCACAGCGTTCACAGAGACCTGGGCAATATTTGTCTGCCCTGTCATCCCCAGTGAATAACTTCTATCTTCTTTGTCACCTCTTGGTTCAAAATTGCTGCTAGAACTCCAGCTATCACCTCTGCATTCCAGGGAGCAGGAATAAAGAAGAATGTAATACTTCCCATTGGCCAGAACTTTGACAATGATGACATTTATCTGAAAGAAAGACCAAGAAAGGTAATCTTTCAAGTAAGCTCATTGCCACACTGAACAAAATAGGGTTCGATTACTAAAGGAAAAAATAGAGGGAAGAGATGTTGGGTGACAACTGCTTACTGTGAATCAGTCCCTAGAATCTAGTCAACCAATTAGGTTGAATTCCTCATTTTATTTTCGACTCAGTTTGGATTCAAGACAAAAAGGATGAGCATAATTTCTGCCAGCCTCTGTTTTGTTATCTTACTGTTATTCTATTTCCATAGCATCCTGTGGTTTTATTAACCCCATTTTATAGATGAGAAGGCTAAGTGTCAGAATATTGAAATGGATTCATGCCTTAGGTAATACAGCTACTAAGATGTGTTGACTTAAAATCTAGTGTTCCTCATCCTGAATTATAGAAGCAATAAGGTGAATCTGGTCTTACCATATTAAAACAAATGGTCCCTGTGACAAGGAGCTATTTTGAGGATAGAAATTGGTGATATATGTATAATATCTTCTGCTTTACTTGATTATCAGAGTAATTATCTCACATTTCCATGAGCTGTTTTCTTCCACTGCCACACTGATAATTTTGTGTACATTCTTCAAATGGGGGAACATTTGGTCTGACAGCCAAGATAAAGTGGTGTATTACTATGACTGTAGCCCAGGGTACCTTGTCACAGATATTTTGCAAGGTGTTCTCAGCTTCATGTGTTTGGTACTGTGTCAGCCAATTTGTTACCTAAGAACTAAACACTGCTGTGTATTTTTAGCAACATGATTATGCTTCTTCCTTAAGCTGCAGAAGCTGATCTCTTTGCCAGTTACAGGATCCATTAGTTGACCAGCTGCCATATGAGCTCTGTTCCTATCATCAAACATGTTTTTCTCCCTTATGATCATTTTTAATTAATTTATTTATTTTTGGCTGTGTTGGGTCATCGTTTCTACGCGAGGGCTTTCTCTAGTTGTGGCAAGCAGGGGCCGCTCTTTATCCCGGTGCGCGGGCCTCTCACTATCGCGGCCTCTGTTGTTGCGGAGCACAGGCTCCAGATACGCAGGCTCAGTAGTTGGGGCTCACGGGCCTAGTCGCTCCGCGGCATGTGGGATCCTCCCAGACCAGGGCTCGAACCCGTGTCCCCTGAGTTAGCTGGCAGATTCTCAACCACTGCGCCACCAGGGAAGCCCCCTTATGATCATTTTTAGAGGTGCCATCCTCTCCTGAAGCAGCACAAGTTTTACCAAACAATATACCTGAGGTAGATAATTTACTTATATAATCTTTGTGAGTCTAATTAAAGTTGAAGCTTTTTAAAAGGAAGCTAATTGAGGGTTTCCCTGGTGGCGCAGTGGTTGAGAGTCCGCCTGCCGATACAGGGGACACGGG
>NW_006791339.1:577479-597907 GCF_000442215.2 Lipotes vexillifer | reverse complement strand
GGCCCGTGAGCCATGGCCGCTGAGCCTGCGCGTCCGGAGCTTGTGCTCCGCAACGGGAGAAGCCACAACAGTGAGAGGCCCGCGTACCGAAAAAAAAAAAAAAAAGAAGCTAATTGAAATGAAGATTTTCCCTTTGTATTTTAAAATGAACATAGATCAAAATCATCTGAGAAAAAAATGGGTCCTAATCCATTTTAATGATATCATATGAACCAAGCACATAATTATTTGTATTAAAATAAAAATACCCCTTTATGTGACCCACATCCAATGGAATTCTTCTTTTTAAAATATTTAATCGGGGACTTCCCTGGTGGTGCAGTGGTTAAGAATCCGCCTGCCAATGCAGGAGACACGGGTTCGAGCCCTGGTCTGGGAAGATCCCACATGTCACGGAGCAACTAAGCCTGTGCAACACAACTACTGAGCCTGTGCTCTAGAGCCCGCGAGCCACAACTACTGAGCCCGTGTGCCACAACTGCTGAAGCCCGCACGCCTAGAGCCTGTGCCCCACAACAAGAGAAGCCACCACAATGAGAAGCCCGTGCACCACAACGAAGAGTAGCCTCCACTCGACGCTACTAGAGAAAGTCCGTGTGCAGCAACAAAGGCCCAATTCAGCCAAAAATAAAATAAATTAATTAATTAAAAAAAATTTAATCCATACATTGGAAACCTACCCTAGCCCATAAAATAAAACGATAACTTATTTTCATTATTTTTAACCTAATACATATAGCTTAGTAACTGTGCTAGAGTGAATAACTATATCTTTTCGTGTAAATTAATACTTAACAAAATTTTATCAATCTAACTTCATAATTGAATTTACTAATTAGAAAAATATTTGGACAATTGACTAGAATAAAGTAATTTGTTATTTCAGTTTCATCCACATACAGCCTGTCGACGGCGCCCTTTGCAGATCCTGGTCTGGCCATATTGTTATCATATCCACCCTCAATCTCTGACATAATTCTTCCCTTTCACATCCCTCCCAGACTTCAACCCACACTGTTCTATGTTTCTGCTTTTCTTTGTGCTATGTTTTTTGTCTTCTGTCTGTTATAACCTTCCATGGTCTCTCTTTGTCACAGTCTTTCCCACTACAGATAGGTCTTTCCCACTACAGATAGGTCTTTTCAAACCCTACCTCCTCTCTAGTGCTTTCTTTGATCCTCCAGTTGTCATTAATTTCTACCTCCCTTATTTCCCCATTGCTTCATCCTAGATCCCAGCTTGGCTATTACAGTCATTACCATATCTGCCTATATCCTCCCACACACTGTTTATTCATGGAGGACAAGGCCTATGTTGATTTCTCTTCTCCATTTTCTATCCTTAAAGCATTAAAACAGCTCTTCATTTACTTGGTGCTGAACAATTCAGCATTGAACCACATCCTGTTTTGTTGTTGTTTTTGTTTTCTTTATCTACTCTGACCAACAAGGATTCAGAATCCCTTCTTATGGTTTTTGTAGATCTCGGAGTTACAATGGCTTTTGAAGAATGCTGGGAGAATGTGCTAACAACCCAGGAGCAGGGTCACCAAATGTGCAGAGAGCCCCACATCCTGGAGGGAGTTGGAAACAAGCTGGGGAGGAGGGCAGACCATCCAACCGGACATCCCTTCAGAATGGACTAGTTTGATGCTGCCTTCCACACTCTGTGCTACAAGTTATTTACCAGTCCAACACGTAATGTTGGCCTTCCTAATAACTTCACAGGGGACTGCTGGGTAAGGAGATGACGTGGGACTTCTCCCCAACAGCAGATGAGTGGAAGAAAAGCTGCTTTATGTCCTAAGATACATGGTTGCTCTTCAGTGGTCAGGCCACTAGTGAGTTGATCATGCTAGTGAATAATGGATTAAAGCTATAGTTTATAGCAAGTGATTTAACCTTTCCAAATCTCAGTTTTCTCATCTGTCCAATAGGGTAATAGTAACTTTTCCCAAACTTTTTGGTTGCTGTGATGATTAAAGATAATACTTGTAAAGTGCCAACTTACATCTCCTGCCCTGGTTCTTAGGCCTTTGAACTCAGACTGGAACGACACCACTAGCTGTCCTGAGTCTCCAGCTTGCCGACTCACCCCACAGATCTGGGGACTTCCAGCCTCCATAATCATATGAGCCAATTCCTTATGATAAATCTTGTGATATAAATAGATATAGATACATAAATCATATATTTATATATCTATATATTTAAATTTTACATATAATATAAATATATAGATATACTTATAAATGGCCAGATATAGATATATAAATAATATAAATGACCAAATGGCCTTGGACAACACTGGAATATATATATACCTCTCTGTATATAGACATATAGATATATAGATAGAAATAGATAATGATAGACAGATAGATTATCTCCTGTTGGTTCTGTTTCCTTGGAGAACTAATACACTACTCTCAGTATTATCTGAAGTAGAAAGAAAGAGAAATTAGAAGCTCATTAGCCATTGAAAAACAGAATGGGGGACATAAGGAATTTGCCAGTGGCATTTAGGTAATCAGGAAATAAAGGAATCACAGGATCCTGCGGTGAGTCACAGGCAGTGGGCGATTCACAGCAAGACCCCCAGAGGCTGCTGCCAGGCCTCATGTCTGTGGTCCGGAAGCCTCCACAATAGACTGTCAGGACTGCGGAGCAAAAGGGCTTCTGCTTGCCTCTCACTTTCAAATATCACACCAGCCTCTCTCATGTGAGGAATCCAAACTGGAGCTCTACCAGCAGGAGCGAGTTTGGGAAATGTAAGTTTTAGGCCTCCAGCTGGTGATTAAAAAAAAAAAAAAATCAAACAGAGAAAAGAAATGAATTTATAAGGTAAAATTTTGTTGACTTGAATAACAACCCCTAAAATTGTCCTCCTTCCTTTTGCACAGCAAAGGCCCACAGTTTTTTTGTTTTATAAATTTATTTATTTATGTATTTATTTATGGCTGTGTTGGGTCTTCATTGCTGAGCGTGGGCTTTCTCTAGTTGTGGCGAGTGGAGGCTTCTCATTGTCATGGCTTCTCTTGTTTCAGAGCATGGGCTCTAGGCATGCAGGCTTCCGTAGTTGTGGCACGTGGGCTCAGTAGTTGTGGC
Organism: Lipotes vexillifer; assembly: GCF_000442215.2. Lineage (NCBI taxonomy): Eukaryota > Metazoa > Chordata > Mammalia > Artiodactyla > Lipotidae > Lipotes > Lipotes vexillifer. Next base: position 594,800 of record NW_006791339.1, on the reverse strand, counting down.
TTGCGTGCACTAGAGCTCAGGCTCAGTAGTTGTGGCGCACGGGCTTACTTGCTCCGTGGCATGTGGGATCTTCCCGGGCCAGGGATCAAACCTGTGTCCCTTGCATTGGCAGGCAGATTCTTAACCACTGTGCCACCAGGGAAGCCCAGGCCCACAGTTTTAGCTGTGCCGGCACTAGCAGGTGGCGTGGGGCTCCTACCTGTTGATGCTCTGAAGTGGCCGTGACTCCAGGAACCCAGCACTCTGATTCAGTGGCCGAGCCACTTTCTTCTGGAAGTCCACGAGATGTAGGTGATGTTTACTGTTCATATGTCAGTGACATTGGAACAGATTCAGCTCTGCTATTCCCTGATACTGACCACCAAGGTGAAAGGTTAACCAAGTACAGAAAAAAGAAGCTGAAATTTTAGGCCAGGCTAGAAGATTTTACATTGACTGACAAAAGGAACAAGCTCCTGGCTCTTATGGATTAAAAGCTCACTTGCATGGAAGCAAACTGTGAAACAACCAGAACTCTCTAGCCTTCCTTCTAGTGTTCAACAAATCCACAGATACCAGTTACCTCACTTATACAAATGGTATTTACCATGGTTAATAAAATCAGTTCATGACTAGAATGTGGATTTATAAGGCTTCACAAGTATTTATTAACCAAGTAATACAGTGGTATTTTAATGGGGCATGACATCAATAATAAAAAACATTGTAAAGGCCCTAACATTGAAGACTCTAGAACTTAGAGTTAATATAGGCAGTCCAGAAATCAAAGCATGTTTGATTATCCTGTTTTCTTCCTATATCACTTCAGCTGATCATCTAGAAAGCTGCTTCCCACTGCACACTGACCACAAATGTTAGCATTAAGCAGAGTCTTATGGTATTTCAACAAAGATTTTTATCTCACTTCACAGAGTGGATTAGCCAAATGATGTAGGTTAAGCTATGTCAATGATGATGCAGATACTAAAATAAACAAATAAATAAATAAGGGGTCTGGAGAAAATTCTGTTACAGTTAAACTAAGGAAGAAACAAGCATCACATTAACTTCATGAAATGATCCTTCAAGAAAAATAGCGTATGGAATGATATCTCAGTTTTACAGATGGTTAAACTTGGGCTCAGAGAAGAAAAGAGAGTTGCCCAAGGACTAAGAGACCTGGATTTGAACCTGGGTGTTCCAGACTCTGCAATCCACACTACCAGATCATTCTGCCTCCAAAATTATTGGTAACAGAAAAGGGTATTACCAGCAACAAAGGAGGTAATTAACAATGAGAAAGCACCATGAACAAAATTATAAATTAACACTTTGTTCATTATTCTTCTGAGGAGGTATTTGTTATTTAAGCAAGAAAACATATCCTTATTAAAATTGCCAATGCATAAACATACCCTTGAGAGAAGTGCTGCAAGTGTCAGGATGGTTGAAATTTAAACATATTCAAAAAAAATTGAAATACAGGATCATTTATGGACAGTCACTAACTATGCTAAGGAAGGCAAGAAGATTCAGGGGCCAAACTTGTGACTAGATTTACTGATACAGATGCCTATCCTGTCTCCTCCACTACATTCTAGATTTCTTAAGCTGCAGTACTGTGGTTTCTTGTTGTATCTAGCATTGGGAGATGTGAATTCCAATGGACAGCATTGCTAACAAACTGCGCTGGCCTTCCTTGTTTTAAATGCAGTGGAGGTAATCCCACCCACTTCAGGGACCAAGCTGGCAACCACATGAGCAATGGAGGAAGGATGTGAAATAATACGGAGTGGGGAGAACTGCGGAAAACCCTAGAATGATGCCTCATCTAGAGAGAGCCCAGATATTCAGCTGAGGCAAGTGTGGCTACAATGAATCTTGACCCACTGATATCAGAGCGCCAGTTTTTAAAGAGAAGTTAGAAATCTACATTTTACATGAAATTATCTGATGTTTAAAGGTTGGCAATTAATTCCATTTTTAAGATCATAGTGTGGGCCAGACTCTGAAGCCTCTGTTCTAGATGTCAGTTCCTATGTACTTATAGCTCTGACTTATGTCTGTAGACTGTGCTCAGGGGGCCCCTCTACTGAAGGGATGCTGATGGCTCAGCTGAAGCCGTAGGGTAGCACTGATTCTGAGAATCTATATTGGCAGGACTGAGGGGCAGGGCTTTCATATAGAGCAGGGGTCCCCAACCCCCAGGCGGAGGTCCGGTACCGGTCCCTGACCTATTAGGAGCCGGGCCACAGAGCAGGAGGTAAGCGCAGGAGAGCGAGCAAAACTTCATCTGCTGCTGCCCGTTGTTCCCTATCCCTCGCATTACCTCCTGAACCATCCCCACCATCGGTCACATTACCGCCTGAAGCATCCCTCCCCGCCATCCCTCCCCACCCACCCCACCCTCCGGCATGGAAAAAGTGTCTTCCACGAAACAGGTCCCTGGTGCCAAAAAGGTTGGGGACTGCTGATATAGAGTGAGCTTTGGAGTCCTACATGCTTGGGCCAGTTACAGATTGGGCATCTGCCCATTGTAGACACCAGTCAGACCTACAGATGCTTCAGCTGAAATGACCTTTATTAACCTGCCCTCAATAATGAAGAACATGGAGACCCCGTGGGGTTCCAGGGCGCTTGCCCAGCACATCCTCCCCACTGTACCCCTTGCTGCCCGCTGACCTCTCACCACAAGATGACTTATTAAGTCACCAAATCAGAAACTCAGAAGTCCCTAGACCACATGCTGAAAATATTTTTTTTATTTTCTATCAGGTGAGTGTGACAGGGGTATTGTTAACTTTGTGAGAAAGACGTGCTAGTAATATCTCGTGGCTCATAGCCAACTTTCGATAATTATAGTCTCTTGGTATAATTACTCACAGTAATCTCTTTTATATAAGCATCTCAAAAACCTGCTTCTCTCACTAACCAAGCCTGGCCAGTTAGAAGAGTTTTAAAAGAACAACAAATCTTTTTAAATTATAAAAGGAATATACATCTGTGAAAAATTCAGACAAATCCCAGCACATAGAGTAAAAACTGAAAGTCCCCCTTGTCTCCTATCCCACGCCAGGAGGTAGCTACTGTTAGTTAATGAGTGATTTTACGCCAGACCATTTTCAAATCTTTTGCATGTATGCACAGGTATGTACCTGCACACACACACAAACGTGTATTTTAACATCTCAAACATAAATAGCAACATATTATACCTAGTGTTGCATATTATTCTGGGACTTGCTTTATTATACAATGCATATTGGAGATGAATATCTGTGAAGTTTTCCAATCCACCTTTAGCTTGTAGATGATTCATGAATTTGAATATACCCATGAAATATAACCAAAAATGCTTCACTTAGATTTGGAAGCTTATTCTGAAGTAAATGAGGTTTTAAATTTTTGATAACTAAGTGGTACAGTTCTACCCAGATCTATGTAATAAACCTAGTCTTGGAAAGTGTTATGTTAACTGAAACTGTAATCATATTATAAAAGTGTCCAGGGGGCTTCCCTGGTGGCGCAGTGGTTGAGAGTCCGCCTGCTGATGCAGGGGACACGAGTTCGTGCCCCGGTCCGGAAAGATCCCACATGCCGCGGAGCGGCTGGGCCCCTGAGCCATGGCTGCTGGGCCTGCGCGTCCGGAGCCTGTGCTCCGCAGCGGGAGAGGCCACAACGGTGAGAGGCCCGAGTACTGCAAAAAAAAAAAAAAAAAAAAGTGTCCAGGAAACTGATTATTGAAAGGACTCAACAAGGAGTGATACTAATAGGGAATATTCTTTAGGAATAAAAATGACTGTCCTAATAGACCACTTGTGAACAGTCAAATATATTTTCTTTGTCTTAAATTGGGGCTCTCTGTATATGAGCTTGACCAACCCCAATGCATGCCTGATGGAATTGGAAGAAATGGTTCCCTTTTCTCTATTAGATGTTTGATGTTTTATCAAAGCATAAGCCAAACAAAGAGGACTGACTTTTAAAATTGGTTGGCATGAGATAACCCCCTTCCCTCAAGTTCTTTAGTTAGGTAGAGCAGGCTAAACCCTACAAGGTTCCTCATGAAGTGGTCAAAATCCATCAAAACTCATGGGACAATGATTTTGTCTCATATGGTTTGATTCAACTGGATTCAAACCAAGGAGTCCTGGCTGAAATCAAACTCTTAACCAATACTCATGGTTGTGAGAGCATGCGAACTGGACCATTCCTTGCCTGTTCGCTGCAGGAGACATTCAAGGCTCCCAGTCTTTCTTCTTACTGCTTTCTCTCTTTCTGTCCCCCTGTTTACAGGAACATCACCTGTAACTGTTTTCTTTTAAACCATTTGTAGGATGAAATGTTGCAAAGCCAAGCTCAGTTAAGCAGGGAGGTTTTAACCTGAAATTTCTCCCAGCCTGAAAGGTTCCCGCCAACCCCAAGAATTTATGTTTGATGATTTATTGAAACTGTCTAAATAGAAAAATTGTTTTTCATTAGTTAAGGAGAAGAAAGGGTTTGAACCCCAGAAAAAAAAGATGCGTTTAATGCTTTACATTTTAAAATTTCAGTGATCTGAACAGTCCTTGGAGCCTAGGGTTTTGATCGATTTGTCAACAAATGATGTATCTCTAATCCGCTAAGGCTATTAATCCTTGGTTACTTTACGTAACATATATGCAAAGATATAAATTACCCTTTTAAAAAAAGACTGCCAGTAACCAAATTCACATATACAGTAGTCTGCAAATTTTGAAAGGGTTATGTGCCAAAAGTTAGCTTGGATCTCAGAATGCCTTCCCCACATAAAGTGACTAGATTTCCAGCAAAGCCTAGAAAGCAGTCTGATTCACCATGAGGTGAAATATCAATAGATTCACTGTGTTCCAGAATCTCTTAGGAAGCCAGGACTCTGCAGCCCTTTTCAACACCCTGATGGGCTGGGGTGAGGGGTCAGAATAGGTTTCCATGGCAGCAAGAAGAAGCCTCCAGCAGCAAGCGGTGGGCAGGGCTTTGGTAACCCCTTGATGGTGACTTGAAGGTGGGGAGTTGCTGCTCCATTTCCGTGTTCTGCCAATTCCTGGCTGGCTGAGTTAGGACTCTCCAGGCCATTAGTAACAGAAATGGGGGAGTTGTTACCAAGGATTCGGGGGTAGTTTGGGAACCCAGGCTAGGAGGACCTTCACTGTGGCTGGAACGAGGCACCGCGGAGCTCTCTCTCAGAATCAATTGCTTGCCTTGCCTAACTTCTCTGTGTGTCTGCTTTATTTCTCCCTCGTGAGCACTCAGCAGTAAGACCACTTGCCTGCCCCACGGTGTGGTCTCCAGTTTGTGAATTTTCTTCTCCTTAGTTCAACAGATACCAACTGGGGTCTATGAATCCAAATGCCCAAAGAGAAAGCGTTTGATGATCCCAAATTTGGTCAAGTGGTGTCCAGCCCAGGGCCAATTAGCTCTGACCAGGGGGCCAGGTCATATGGCTCAAACGATGGCTGCCAATCTCCTCTCCCATTCCTTTCCCATCCCCTGGGAAGAGAGTGGGTGAAGGAGGAAGGAGATCCTCCCATAAGAGCAGTGTGAGATGGCAGACCCTGAAAAGAGTATGTAATACGTTTTGTAACTTTGGGAAAAATTACTTCACATCTCAGAGTCTCAGTTTTCTCCTCTAAAAAAAGAGATAAAACTACTTGCCTCTGGGGGTTGTAGAGTTTACATGCAAAAATTTGCAAATGAGTCCTAAACTCCCAAAGCTCTAAAAACTGTGAGGGGTACTCTTAGTGTAGAACAACATTCACTAAGTGTTTATTGAGCACTCATTACACACTGGGAATACTTTTCAATACAAGAGTAAAGAGTAAAGAGTAAATTCCAGGGATGCAATGTGATTTAGTAATGGAAAGAATATGTTTTAGAGTCACAAAGACCTGAGTGGAATCCTCCTTCTGCCACTTAGTTGTGTGGCTCATTTCATCACAGGAGGAAAGTGAGGCACACTGTGACATCACAAGCCACTGGAAGCTGGAGTCAGTACCTGGTCCCCAAGGGGATATAATGCATTGTCTGAATATGCAATTTTTGGCCTTATGCTCCATGTGCCATGTTTGGCTTTGCCTCTTTTTCCTAATTGGGAGGAAGGAAAATCGAAGCATCAAATTTGGGAGATAACATCACTCAAGTGTCTTCATGGGGAACATACAAAGAACAGGTCTGGAACTTCCCTGGTGGTGCAGTGGTTAAGAATCTGCCTGCCAGTGCAGGGGATGCAGATTCGATCCCTGGTCCGGGAAGATCCCACATGCCGCGGAGCAACTAAGCCCGTGCGCCACAACTACTGAGCCTGCGCTCTAGAGCCCACGATCCACAGCTACTGAAGCCCACGTGCCTAGAGCCCCAGCTCTGCAACAAGAGAGGCCACTACAATGAGAAGGCCGCGCACCGCAAGGAAAAGTAGACCCCGCTCGCCACAGCTAGAGAAAAGCCCCCGCGCAGCAGCGAAGACCCAACGCAGCCAATAAATAAATAAATAAATAAATAAATAAATAAATATTAAAAAAAAAAGAACAGGTCCGAAACCACTACAATTCCAGCTGTTAAAACTAAACCACAAAAACAACAACAACAAACTAAACCACAGGGTTTGGTCCCGGTGACTGTAAATGACAGCAACATTGAGGAGAGAAGCCTTCTGCTTCTAGGATTGAACATCTCTGTGTGTGACACAGCCGGATTGTGACCGCAGCTCTGTGCTGCTTCTGTGAGTTAAGTGGGGAACGGTATTTCCGAATAGTTTCATTGCTCTCTCAGCCACGTTGATCTTCCTCACCAGACAGGACTGGGAAGGAGAGAGGAAACTCAGGCATGAGGGAGACCTCGTCATCCTTGAAAGCTACATCCCAAAGACCTGAATTGACATCTGGATAAACAAGGTCGTGGCAGGTGTTCCTCCATAGTCATTTGTGCAACCAAATACTTAGCAGGACTTACACTGGGCTACCAGGAACTGCTCAGCCTTCAGCGGCAGACTGAAGATAGAAGGATTGAATTGCACTTTCGTTGCAAGCAGGTCATCTGGGCCTAATTTGATTGTTGCCTTTCACTCCGTGAGGAAGTGCAGTGCCGCTAGAAGGTTCAGGAGGGAGGAGGGAAAACCAAGGTCGACCAGCGGGATGTTTTCTTTGCTGTTCTGCTGAGATCCCTAAAGCAGGCGCAGGTGTAGGGAGAAGTCAACCTCGTCGCGGTCCTTCAACACCTTGTTCTCTTCGGGTCTAAAGGTCTAGAGGCAGAGCGGAAAAAAGTAGGAGAGGGGCAACCACCGTCTTTCATAATGCGGAAAACCAAGAAAGAATCCATTTTCCTCTCCACCTGCCTGGAAGTGTTCCCCAGTTGCCAAATCACAAGGGCAAGGGTAGGGACGCAGAGGATGACTCAGGACCCACTTCGAACCTACTCGGTTGAGCAAGGTCAAAGAAGCTTGGGCCCGTGGGGAGACGTTGCATCACGCAGAGTTTGGTAAGAACTTGGGAATCTTCCCTAGGGGGGGGGGCTCCCTCTACCTGCCGGAAGTGGGCAAAGGCAGGACTACAGGCGGGATGCGGGGAGCTGGAGGGGAAATCAGACCTCCCCTTGAGCTCAAAAGTGAAAGGAAGGTCACTAAGCGATCAGCGGCGCACGCCAGGATGGACTCACGCAGGTCCACACGTGCTCGGCCGCTCCCCATTAGGTGGCACTTCACCAGCCGGGAGGGGTGGAGGAGGCGCGGTCGGGCGCAGAGAGGCGCGGTGTAGACACCTGTACCCTTTCGCCCAGTTGCGAGCGGGCCGGACGCCAGGGATCGCCCGAGCCCGCCCGGGCCCTCCGGGAAGGAAAGGAGGGCGGACGTGCCTGGCGCAAGGTGAAAGCGAACACCTGGACGTCCGCGTGCGCGGGGCGGGCGCTAGGACCCGAGCGGCGCACCTGTTGGCTGGCGCCCCGGGCCCCGCCCGCCACCCCGAGCGCCCAGCCCGGCGAGGGCGAAGGCTGGAGGCACAGTGCGAGCTGGGGGCACCGGGTGGTGGCGGCGGCGGCCCCGGGATCACCATGGCCGAGCTGCTCTGGAGCCTGCAGGATTCCCAGCTCGTCGCCCGCTTCCAGCGCCGCTGCGGGCTCTTCCCCGCGCCGGATGAAGGCCCCGGCGAGCCCTGTGCTGGCCCCGCGGAGGGCGCGGCGCGGGCGCCCGGGCTCGGGCATCTCCCCGCAGGCAAAGGCAGGGGCGCCGGGGAGCCGGCCAGTGGGCTGCGGAGAGTCGCGGTCCCGCAGGTAACCGCGGGCCAGGTGGGGGGAGGGGACAGCTCGCCCCGCCGCCTGCGGACTTGCTGGTCCTGGCGACGCGGCGGTGGGTGCGCGCCGATCCTGCCGTGCCGAGAGGGCCCCATACCCGAGCGGCGACCCGGCTGCCCGCGCTGTGGGTACCAGGGAGGGGTGGGTGGGAGTCCAATCCCTAGGATGACATCGTCTAACGATGCCAGGTGGCAACCAGGTCTAGTAAGACTTTAGAAGCCCCCAGAGCTTTAAATGCAGCCTATTTGGAGACTTTCATAAGTAATTAAATTTATGTTCATGCATTTTCTCCCAAATGTGTAAGAGTTACATAATTGAAAAGAGGAGCGGAGACGTCCTTGGCATTTTCACAAGAGGCTTCCCTGAGGAGAAATTCTGACTACTCCCCCCAGGATTCTGAGTTTCCGCCCATCCCCCTTTCTTTGATCCGCACTAAAGGCGTGGAGCGGGGCTCCGCGCGCTCTTCACCGTCCTGCAACGCCAGCTCTAAGGACAGAATTTCGGGTTTAAATATTGCTGCTGGAGAGATTTATAAAGTCCACCCCCTACCTCCAGTGATGTTGTCCAGACAGCGCTTCGCTCTCTCCTTCCCCCAGAGTCTTAAGGTCCCTCCTGCCTGGTGGGTCTCTTATTAACTGGCACCAGTGACTTTTAACAGATGCTGTCAGGAGTGAAGCTAACCACGCTCTCCTCTAGGCGTTCACAGTGTGGTTACACAATCCACTGCGGCTTTGGGAAGCCAGCGCGTCGTCGCAGTGCACAGGGACTCCAGAGGGGAGGGACCAGACAGGCTGCAGATGCTAACGTGCCAGGGCTGCTGTCTGCCGGGGCGCAGGGCTACCCTCTGGGAGGGAGGGCTCCCTGCAGCTGTGAGATGCCCTGGGCCGCCACAGAAGCTGCCCTTCTGGGGAGGGGAGGTAGAAAGTGTGGCAAATGAAAACTGAAACAATGTATTAATTACAACTCTTTGCGGGGGTGGTGGAGGAAGCCGTATATTTTTCTTCCTGAAAGTTTTGGTGACAGGAGGGTGGCCTTTATGTGTAGATTTCTAGATCTAGTAACTGAGGAATTATGAAGAACCTGGCTTCCATGTGCAATGGAATATTATGGGCATTAAATTGTAGGATTTATTTAGAGGCTGGGGGGTGGGTTCCACTCCAGAGAAATCTTTCTGCGTAGTATTTTTTTTTTCATCTCTTGTTCATTCTCTGTCCCCATGACACCCAGTAACTTTTAGATGAGTTTGAGAGCCCCCTTGCCCCTTCCCCTTTCCTCTTGCTTTGTCTTTAAAATGGGGCAGAGGGAAGGAATAAGAACCAGTCTCCATCCTGAAATGCTGTTTGGCATTTTCTGTGCACACACACTTTATACCCACAGGCAGATGCACGGGCTGCTCTCTGTTGCTCTCTCAAGGGTCTACTCTGTCTCCCTAATTCAGGAAGCTGACGAAGAGCGCATTTTCCCCTTAGTGTTTCTCAAACTGTTTTAAACATTACCTTTAGTCATGTAACTTTCAATTCTGGAAAAGGACCATCTTGCCCTTTAAAAGCGAGATGAGCAGATTTTCTTGTAGAGAGGTGTTATCTTGCCACTTGAAGACACTGATCGTTCAGTGAACCAAACGGAAGGGTCGCCCCCTTTCCATCCTACACACGACCTCACTCACTGTCGATCATGTAAAAGTAAGAGAGCTAAAAATTCACGATAAGAAATCACCACATTGGTGTGTGATGGGGACAAAATGAGAGCACTTGATAAATAATGGGTTAATGTTTTTAAAGGTGGATTGGTGTCAGGTGACTTGGGAAAATTAATACTTTGCAAGTACAGGTGGAGTTGCCAAAAGAAAACAATTGCATACCTGCCCCATATAATTGATAAGACCTTAAGGGGACAGCTGACAAAACTTCTCTCCAACAGCTACTCTTCCCCTTGGCCTCTGGCCTTTGCCTGGCCTGTGACCTGCGCCTGCCTGAGCTCCCTGTCCTTCTTTCTCTAAATAAACTCCCATTCATCCTTCAGTTTCAAAGGTCAGCTCCTCAGGAGACACTTTCACTCACCTTCCAGTCTCCCTCCTCCTTTTATAGGTTCTCTTTGCTCCCGTGTTTCTTCACAGCAGTTATCACACTGTGTAAGCACACCTTTGTGCGAATATCTGATTATTGCCTGCCTCTTCCAGTGAATGATAAGCTCTAAGAATGCAAGCAACTTGTCTAGCTTGCTTAGTATTTTCTCCTCGTGGCCTGGCATGTGGGAGCTCAGTGAATTTTGTAAACTAATGAATGCAGGTGGCAATATAAAATTGCCCTTTAAAAGCAAAACAAGCAGATTTTCTTCTTGCAGAGAAGTGTCTTGCTGCTTGAACAGCCTGGGCATTCAGTGAGGCAAATGGTAGGGGTTTCCCCCTTCCCATCTAACACACTTCACTCACTATATCGTGAAAAAGAGGGAGCTAAAAATTCAAGATAAGAAATTGAGGATTTTTTAAAACTTAAGCGTAAATATTGAAAATCAAAATTTTCCACATAACTTAGAATTCAGGCAGCACCAGGGTATTGATTTAAGACACTTCAAACAATAGTGAAGTTTTCTTCAACAATCAAAGTTGTTCTTAGATTGCAACAAATCTAATCTTTCTCACCTCCCGTGTTTTCTGTATTTCTTGTACTGCTTAAAGCAGGGACAAGTAGGGAAATGATTAAGTGAGGGCTTCCTTTACACATTCTTGTAACACCCCACGCCACTAGCTTTAAGATTAACTACACATTTACAAACCAGGTCTGGGCTGGGCTTGCACAAAGCTGTCATTGAATAAATCAGACTGGCCCTCATAGATTTCCCAGTAGTCAATGCATGTCACAGACAGAAGAGGTTTGCGTCCTAAAGAGTTGAATGCTTTGTTGAGGGCTTTCCGGATATCACACGGTCAGATCGGTGACTTAAGTCTAAACTTCTTTCTACCGTGCACACCTTCCAGGGAAACAATCCGAGGCTTCATTCTATCTGTCTCATTGGGAAGGTGTGAGGTGTTAAGACTGGTTGGGGGTAGGGTAGAGACTGGATGGAAAGAGAAACTATTGCTTTTGGTTTGCAAGTGTAACTGGTTTGCAAGGGTAACCAGAGGAGGACGTTCTTGGCAGTCACCAGGAGAAAGAGACAGGGGTCCTAGGACCCAGCTAGGAGGGCAAAGGCCTGGATGGAATTATGTGTATTTGTTCTGGGGTAAAGCCAACCTTGAATACAATGGTATTTTGATTTCTACCATCTTCGCTCACTCAACACAGTTGCATTAAGTTAGATTTTGTAGTGCCTTTCCCATTGTTATGTTAGACCGTGGTTAATCTTTCCAAATTGTACTGTGCTCAATAAATACTTTTTGATAACTATTTGCTCAGACATAGTTCTAAACTTGGATTGGGGAAGGGATCAAAATTAGGTTATTTTTAGAAGTCTTTGCACTCCCCGTTTTCCTCTTGAAACATTTGGGGTGCTCCAAGTCTGTCAATCTACAAAACCCCACCCTTGATTTTATTGGTTTGCTTAAGTGCAAAGGACGAGGAATCAAAAGACCAGGAGCTAGCTCTGCCCTGGGAGCATTCTGAACTTCTCCGGGCCTCTGTTGTCCCACCTGCAAAGTGAGCAGAGTAGAATAGAACCATGGGTTTCCAACTGTGGCTATACATTATAGTCAGTTAGAGGGGCTTTAAAAACAAAACAAATAAAAAAACCAATGTCCAGGGTCCAGGTCAGAAGTGGGGCCCCAGAGAAGCTGGCAAACAGAAGGGGGAAGCTCTGAATTCTCTTCCCCTGGGATCCACTACCCTTAGTGTGTTCAGGACAAGGGTGGTGATGGCTGGAAGCAGAGGTCATGGTGGCTGTTGATGTTTTGGCTTGATTATACCTAAACTGGCCAACAGATCAGTCTTCAAGTTTTGATGATCTTTAGATGGATGCTCAGGTAGGAAATGACAAAATAAGCCACTTTGAAAAGGTACATTTGATCTTTTTCTAGTTGCAGATATTGTTCAGATGAAAAAACTTGGAAAAAATACAAAGAAAAAGTTAAATCCGTGCCCATTATACCACTGCCCAAAGATAATCACTCGGTAAATGTTCAACCTGATTTTTAATGGCTATACATTACTACACAGCGTGGATGTACTATAATTTAGTTGGCCTTTTGATGGACCTTTAGGTTATTTCCAGTTTTTGCATTAAAAATAACATCTTTGGGGACTTCCCTGATGGTCCAGTGGGTAAGACTCCATGCTTCCAGTGCGGTACACGGGTTTGATCCCTGGTCAGGGAAGTAAGATCCCATGTGCCATGCGGCATAGCCCAAAAAAAAAAAAAAAATCTTTGTACAAGTATCTTTCCACATTACTTGATAGTCTTTTTTTGTTTGTTTGTTTGTTTTGTTTTTGTTTTTGCAGTACGCGGGCCTCTCACTGTTGTGGCCTCTCCCGTTGTGGAGCACAGGCTCCGGACGCGCAGGCTCAGCGGCCATGGCCCGCGGGCCCAGCCGCTTCGCGGCATGTGGGATCTTCCTGGACCGGGGCACGAACCCGTGTCCCCTGCATCGGCAGGCGGACTCTCAACCACTGCGCCACCAGGGAAGCCCGTCTTTTTTTTTTTAATTGAGATATAATTGACATGTAACATTATATTAGTTTCAAGTGTACAACATGATTCAATATTTGCATATACTGTGAAATGATCACCACAATAAGTCTAGGTAACACCCATCACCACACATAGTTACAATTATTTTTCTTGTGACCAGTTTAAGATCTACTCTTTTGGCAATTTTCAAATATACAATATAGTGTTAACTATAGTTATCATGCTGTTCATTACATTACCATGACTTATTTATTTTATAACTGGACGTTTGTACCTTTTGACCATCTTCACCCATTTTGCTCATTGCCCTCCCCCACCCCTACCTCCGGCATCCACCATTCTGTTCTCTGTATCTGTGAGTTAAGTTTTGTTGTTGTTTTTGTTGTTTAGATTCCACATATAAGTGAGATCATACATTATTTATCTTTCTTTTTTTTAATTAATTAATTTATTTTTGGCTGCGCTGGGTCTTCGTTGCTGCACGTGGGCTTTCTCTAGTTGCAGCGAGCATGGGCCACTCTTCATTGCGGTGCACGGGCTTCAGTAGTTTTGGCACGTGGGCTCAGTAGTTGTGGCTCGCGGGCTCTAGAGCGCAGGCTCAGTAGTTGTGGCGCACGGGCTTAGTTGCCCCGTGCCATGTGGGATCTTCCTGAACCAGAGATCGAACCCGTGTCCCCTGCACTGGCAGGCAGATTCTTAACCACTGCGCCACCAGGGAAGCCCCCATTATTTATCTTTCTCTGTTTGACTTATTTTACTTAGCCTAATGCCCTCAAGGTCCATCCATGTTGTTACAAATGACAAGATTTCCTTCTTTTTTACAACTTAATAATATTCCATCGTGCGTATGTATATATACACAATGGAATATTATATATATATATATATATATAGGTTGCTTTCATGTTTTAGCTGTATTAAGTAATGCTGCAATGAACATGGGGGTGCATATATCTTTTCGAGTTAGTATTTTCATTTTCTATAGATAAATACCCAGGAGTGGAATTGCTGGGTCATATGGTAGTTCTATTTTTAATTTTTTGAGGAACCTCCATGATGTTTTCCATAGTGGCTGCACCAATTTACATTCCCATCAACAGTGCACAGGGGTTCCTTTTTCTCCGCATCCTCGCCAATGCTTGTTATCTCTTGTCTTTTTGATAATAGCCATTCTGACAGATGTGAGGTGATATCTCATTCTGGCTTTGATTTGCATTTTCCTGATGATGAATGGTGCTGAGCACCTTTTAATGTACCTGATGGCTCTTCTTCTGTATGTCTTCTTTGGAAAAATGTCTGTTCAGTTCCTTTGCCTATTTTTTTTTCTTTTTTTTTTGCGGTACGCGGGCCTCTCACTGTTGTGGCCTCTCCCGTTGCAGAGCACAGGCTCCAGATGCGCAGGCTCAGCGGCCATGGCTCACGGGCCCAGCCGCTCTGCGGCATGTGGGATCTTCCTGGACCAGGGCACGAACCCGTGTCCCCTGCATCAGCAGGCGGACTCTCAACCACTGCGCCACCAGGGAAGCCCCCTCTGCCTATTTTTAAATTGGGTTGTTTGGTTTTTCGCTCTTGAGTTGTATTATTTCTTAATATATTTTTGAAATTAACCTCTCATCAGATATATGATTTGCAATTATTTTCTCTCATTTAGTTAGGTTGCCTTTTCATTTTATTGATGAATTTCCTTTGCTGTGAAGAAGCCTTTTAGTTTGATGTAGTCCAGCTTGTTTATTTTTGCTTTCGCTGCCTCGACTTTGGGTGTCAAATCCAAAAATTATTGCCAAGACTGATGTCAGTCTTTGATTGCTTTCTTAATTTAAATTTCCAGACTTGTAGTTGCTGGGTAGAAATATGCATATATTTTGGCTTTTAATAGGTATTACCAACTTATCCTGCAGAAAGGGTGGAGGGATACGTAACTAGGAGTGTAGGTTTTCCTATACCCTCACCAATCTTAGGTATTAACATTCTCTTTAATCTTTGGAGAAAATAGGCCACTTCTGCTTCTATCTCATCTTTGCTTCCTTTACTTCCAGCTAACATTTATTGATCAGCTACTGGGTTTCTGGGACAGTCCTCAGCCTTAAAGATACAAAGATAAATAAGATTTAGTTCCTGCCCTGGGAAAGCCACCAAGAAAATGGTGCAGTGCAACCAGTGCTAGAGTGTAGAAGGAGAAATACGTGGTCAGGGAGACAGTAGCAGGAGTAATGGTGATCCCTAGGGGAGCCCATGACATCTTGAGTCAAGGCTTAAAGAGCAGTACGAATCAAGTAGATGAAAATGTGAGAATCTCTTTTCTTTACATGGAAATCTCATGTAATAAAACATAAAGACACATTTTTTTTTTTTTGCGGTATGCGGGCCTCTCACTGTTGTGGCCTCTCCCGCTGTGGAGCACAGGCTCCGAACGCGCAGGCTCAGCAGCCATGGCTCACAGGCCCAGCCGCTCTGCGGCACGCAGGATCCTCCCGGACCGGGGCACAAACCCATGTCCCCTGCATCGGCAGGCGGACTCTCAACCACTGTGCCACCAGGGAAGCCCCACATTATCATTTTTGATAAATAGTGACAGTTCAACTTGGGCATAATAAGAGTCCCAGCAGGAGACAGATGGCCTACAGATAAGGGGTCATTGAAACCCTTAAAAATGGTTAAAGTGACAAATTTTATGTTATGCATATTTTACCTCAATTTACCAAAAAAAAAAGAGAAAAAAGAAAAAACGATATAACGTAGGCTCTACTCTACGTCAGGGAGAGGAAGCATAACTTCCCTCTCCTTAAGTGTGAGCTGCACACAGTGACTTCCTTCTAAAGAGTGCAACATGGAAAGAGGGGGGGAAATAAAAGAGTGATTTTACAACGTAGGAACCTGATGGACACTACCTCAGCCAGATGATCAAGGCTGACCTCATCAGTGATCAGTGATGAGTCATGATGATGGATGTGTTCTTGGTTTGTATTGAAACGACATACTCTTGATACATGTTGAAAATATCACTTCACCTCTGTGGTCTTCTTCACCCAAACCCAAACGCTTGTTCTAATCATGAGAAAGAAATCAGACAAATCCCACTTAAGGGGCATTTTACAAAAAACCTGTACTCTTCAAGACCGTCAAGGTCATCAATCACGAGGAAAGTCTGAGGAACTGTCACAGCCAAGAGGAACCTAAGGAGATATGACAACTAAGTGTAATTGTGGAGTCCTGGATGGGACCCTAGAACAGAAGAAAAGGACATTCAGTAAAAACTAAGGAAGTCTGAAAAGAATATGGACCTTGGTTAAAAATAACCCGTTAGTATTGTAACCGGTGAATCATACTAATAAGACGTTAAAGATCAGGAAACAGGCTGCAGAGTGTACGGGAAGAATGTGGAATACGTGGGAAATCTCTATACTGTGTTCTAAATTTTTCTCTAAATTGGGAATTCCCTGGCAGTCCAGCGCTAGAACTCAAGGTTAGTCAGCGCTTAGGACTCCTCACTTGCACTGCAAGGGGCACAGGTTCAATCCCCAGCCGGGGGATCTAAGATCCCACAAGCCATGCAGCATGGCCAAAAATAATTAAATAAATAAATAGAAGAAAATAAATTTTTCTGTAAATTGAAAACTGTTCTAAAAAAATAAAGTCTATTTAAAACTTTTTAAAAGGGGGTGGGTAATTGAAGGAAGTTCAAAGATGGGATCATTTACAAAGGTGTAGGCAGGGCTGGAAAAAAATCAGCACGGGAGGACACAGTATCCTGGAACAGGCAACTTCAGCCTGGAAAGGCAAGGGGAGAGGATAGCGTCTGGTAACCCCAGACCCAAGGAGAGCTTAGCTGTCAGAGAGAGGCCCCTGACTGGAGCTGAGGCCTTTAGTAGAGAAAGAGCCACAGCCAGACAGGAGGAGAGGGGGAAATATATCTCAAACTCCTTCTCTGTGTGCCCTCTCATATCCTGCCAATGCCTCTCCCCATCCAAATTCAACCAGAAGCCGGGGAGCTTGGGCTGATGCAATCCGAGAAGGTCGGCCTCCCTGGAGAAACACGGAGAGTGGATCTGGAAGGACGAATGGAGAATATCCAGCACACGTTGTGTAAGGAAACTGGTGAGGTTATATTGGATAGAGTGTTGAGCTAGAGCCAGAGTTTCAGGCTAAAGCCTTAGTGTGGCTTCCTGCAGAATTTGGACTTCATCCTATAGACAGGGGGATGGCAAATCAATTTCATCCCTTGTGCCAAATCAGAATTTTCAACTCAGGCACGGTGATGAGAAAGGTTCTCGGGTGTCACTGTGCTTCATCGGAAAGAGCGTGGGATTGAATGGCAATGCGTCTGCGGGGCACTGAGGGACCTGGTTGGTGCTGAAGCATTTAAGAAATGGCGATGTTGGGCTTCCCTGGTGGCGCAGTGGTTGAGAGTCCGCCTGCCGATG
>NW_006791339.1:572302-577327 GCF_000442215.2 Lipotes vexillifer | reverse complement strand
GCAAAAAAAAAAAAAAAAAAAGAAATGGCGATGTTATATTCAAACAACAGCAAACATGGGATTAACGTTAAATCAAGCCTTAGTATCTGTTTTGGGTTCTTGGTGATACTTTGAGTGTCTCCTGCGCCTGTAAATGCCTTAGGAGGAAAGAGACCACAAATGGTTTCTTAAGACGTAGGTTGCCATGTTTTCAATCAGGGGACCCCATTATTGTGTCTACAAGCTGATTGGATCAAGGGTCAGCCCTTGAGTCAAAAGCAGCCTCTTTAGGCTGGTCAGCATCTTATGAAATGACCCTGCATAGGAACTTCACCTAATTGGGATACTGCGTAATGGAGAGTAATGGAACCAATCAGATTGCTCCCTTAGGGACTCTGAATGGAAGACCCAGACCCCAGACGTAGAGACATAAATGGTAGAGTCGTGATGGACTTCAGAGAGAAAAAAGGAGGTCATAAACAGAAGCCTTGAGACAGAGAAAGCAGTAGCAAGGCAGATGTCCACAGTAGAGAGGAGGGCAGAAAGCCTGCACCAGTGGGTGGTAAAAGCAGCAGGAAAAACTCCACGTGGAGAAAGAAGCCAAGTCTTGAGTGGGAGACTCCCCTTCTGAGGGGGGAGGTGCTAGAGGACTGCTGACTTTGAGGTAGAATGGCTCAGGGTGAGGCTCACCCGGGCTGTATGGCTGCAGGCGTATTTCCTTACTTCTGAGGATTACTTTACAACTCCTCTCACTGGAGCCGACCTGAGTGGCTCTCCACTTGGAACCAGAACATGCTGGTCTCTAGTGCTCTGAAGACTTGCACATAATTGCAATTAAATCATTAGTTCTAGCATTTTTGTGAAGATGGGAATGGGGGCGGGGGGGGGGCTGTGAGGGAGGGACCAGGGTCCTCTTCCTCACCTGTGCATCCCCAGTCTAACATATGCTTGGAACATATTAACCTGTCAACAGGTACTTAACAATCCCTGTTGAATGAAGCATGTAAGGGTGTGCTAAACTCAACATTTTCTTTCTTGGCAGAAATGTGCTCACCTGCCCTCTCCTGTCAGAACTGGGGTCATTTTACCCCTGACCACTTTACCTGGCTGTGTCTTCCTTTAGCTTAATGGTTTTTTTTTTTTCAGTGTTAGCTCCTTCCTTTTTACCAGGAAACTGATGAAGGTTTTGATTAATGAATAATTTTTTATTGGTTTGCTTTCTTCTGTTGGACACCGTGAAGGGAGTTCAGGTACTGCTAAAAATTGATGATGGTGATACACCTGTCAACTTTTAAAATGTGATTAGATAACTATGCTTTTTTTAGGAAGGCTGTTGACAGCAAGCCTAATCTAATTTTACCTTTCTTATAATTGAGATGTTGAAATTTTCCAATTTTAAAAGCACTTTCACTTCTGTGGGTATAGTTAATGATTAAATCCTCTGTTGTCCTGATAAGAATTATGTCTTGAGCAAAGGCATTCTTCTTACATTTTATTTGGCATACAATTTTCCTGGAAGAAAATACTGTCAATGTTTCCTGGCAACACATTTAGAAGGCTCCTATCTGTGTTAGAAAACTATGGAAATGCTAAAATTGGGGCATCCACTGGTCTTTACAATTCTGCTTGCCTGGTGAGATACTTTCTGTATATTAAGAAAACGAGATATGGAAAAATCTGGTCAAGACTGATTCACATTTTTTCCCTCTCACTCTTGCTTCAAAGAGTGTGGGCTAATTAGCAAACTGTTTTGAAAACAAAGAAAAAAATCCTTAGGCATGGGCCAGGGTGGATGGGAGGGAGATGAGTGAACCACCGGAGATCTTGAGGGCCTTAAGGGCACGGTTAGGAATCTCGGGAAGGGGAGTAATGGTTTCCTCAAACTATTTTGAAATATTACCTCTAGTCCTCCAAATGTTTATGGCAGTGTTATACCTCTTTGTTTAATAAAACAAGATGAAACGATCCAAAACAAAACACTGGGTTCATACTTGCTTTTGTTAATGCCATGTATTTGTAATCATGCCTCCAGGAGAAATGTCCTCTGTCATCTCCGGGTACGTTTTGATTTTTCCAAGTGGCAAAAACTTTGTTCTCATAGAATTTTATGGGAAACAGCTCATCAAAGCAGGAACTCCTCTGAGTGGAGGAAGAGTTGATGATGGTGAGAAGAGGGCTCCTGGGGGTAAAATGTTGGCAGCTGAGAGACCAGGGCTTAATTGGTGGGGAAAGGGCATAGGTGAACTTTTTTTTTTTTTTTTTTTTGCAGTTAAAAATCATCCCCTCTTGATAGGTGACTTAAAAGGTAGCTGTGAAATAGAACATCAAAGATTTTGTTAAAAGCGTGACAAGTTAAAGGAGGCTCTGTTAGAAATTGGTTAGTTTTCTGCTCCTTTCTGAATTTTGATTGTTTGATTTTTTTTTCCAACTAGGAAGGTGTCCAATACTTTGGAATTAATTTTTATGCTTTTCTACTATTAAAGGAATGCATGTTTATGTTAGAAATAGTGGAAGACACCGAAAAGTATAAAGAAGAAAACAAAATCCTGTCATAATTTTGCAACCCAGAGAAAAATATTAAAGTTTTAGAGTATTGTTTCCTTTTATCTCTATGAAAACATAGAATATTTAAGTTATCAACATCCTATGCACGTATAATACTGGGATCAACATTTGTCACTCATATCATGAGCATTTCCCCACATAACCGAACATTCTTTAATTATATGATTTAATAGTTGTATTATAGTTTATCATACGATTGTAACTTAATTTTTTTAAAGCATTTCCTAAAGTATGTATCTAGTTGTTTCATTGTTTATCTTTTACTTCAACTGGAGTTTAAATATTTAATTGCTTCCTGAGAACTGGAAGAGAAGCATATTTCAGAGCTCTTCACACTAACCACCAAATTGCTTTTTGGAAAATGTATCTCAATTATTGTTCTGAACAGCAATCCAAGACTGCTAGCCCATTGTCAGCATTTTTTATCTTCTTGTTGTCCATTTTCTTTTTCTTTATTATAACTTCAGTATAATAAGTGCAGAGATATTAAATGTACAACCTGATAAATTTGACTGTATGTCTAGATCCCGGTAACTATTGCCCAGGTAAAGATATAGTGCAGTTCCAGAAACTCAGAAAGCTCCCTCAGGCCCCTCCTGCCAGTCAGTACCACTCTAACCCCCAGTAACTGCTGTTTTCCCTCCGTCACCATAGCATAGTTTCACCTCTTCTTGAACTTCACATAAATGAATCATATAGGATGTACATTTTTCATATCCTGCAGCCTCCATTGCACAAACCTATAATTTATTTATCAATTCTACTGTTTATGGACACTTAGGTTTTTATGAATAAAGGACAGCCTCAAGTATTTTCTTTAAAACATTTTTATTTTTAACTTTCATTTTGAAATAAAACTTTAAAAAGCTTGCCAAAATAGTACAAAAAATTCCTGTATACTCTCGACCAATATTCTCCTAATGTTAACATCATATATAACCCCGGTATAATTATCAAAATGTAGGAACAGTATGTAATCTATGGGCCTTATTCAGTTTTTATGAATTGATCTACTAATCTCCTTTTGCCATTCTAGGATCTAATTTAGAACCATAAATTGCATTTAGTTGGTATTGTCTCTTTAGTCCAACCTGGAAGTTCTTCAGTCTTTCTTTGCCTTTCTTGACCTTGACTCTTGAAGGGTTCAGGCCAGTTATTTTGTATAATATTCCTCAGTCTGGGTTTATCTGATGTTTTCTCATGATATTCAGGTTCTGTATTTTCAGCTGGCATACCACAAGAAAAATATTGTATCTTTCTTAGTGCATGATACCAGGAGACACACAATGTTGATTTGCTCCATTCCCAGTAATTTTAACTTTATACACCTTTAAAGGTGTTTAAGTGGTGTCTTTCAGGTAAATGTTTTCCTCTTTGTAATTAATATGTATCTTATAGGCTGGTATTCTGAGGCATTATAAATATCTTGTTTCTCTGTATATTTTCGTCCTCTAATTTTGTCATCCATTAAAAAAAATAATCTGCCAAATTAATAGCAAAATGAAAACATCTCATTATGTTAATTTTGTATTTCTTTTATCTCTAATGAGGATGAGTGTTTTCCTTTTGTTTAGCAGATACTTGTATTATTCTTTTCGTGAATGGTCATATACTGTATCGACTTTTCCACAGTGACTTTAACGGGGGATGTTTTTCTTACTGAATTTTGATGGTCTTCTCAGCTTATGCATTGTGCACCAAAATCTTCCATTGTATATCAGTTAACATAAGCTCACAACTAATGGATTTCTAGTTTTTCCTTGTAAAGAGAAAATGTTTGGAGCCTGAGGGAGAGAAGGATGATAAGGGAGAGTGATAGCTCCCTTCAAGGCATCTGTGGGTTTAGATACGTCACACCTGGTCCCCTGTCCTTCTGCCTCTGCTCCTTCCAGGTCAGGCCCATCATTTGCAGCCTGTGAAATGTTTGTGGTACTTCAGGCAGGGGCTGGAGATTCTGTAAGAGTTAAGGAAAGCATATATTCCCTAGCAACTCTGAACCAACAAGGCAGTATATGCTTAGAGGATGTTACCCTCACTTTATGACATTATGACTGTGAAACAAAAATGAATTCGTTCTCTTGTGCATTTGCAGAGGGTGGCACACAATTCTGGAGTCCTCCCCGAGTCCTGCCTGCCGTGGGTCTCCCCCTTCTTGCGTGGTCATTACAATACGCACATCCTCAAATAGAAGGAATGAAATGAATATTCCCAGTATTTATTCAGTAGTATATTCCTGCATTAGCGATACTTTTGGAGAGGGCCCAACATCCATTGATCCTTTCATTTTGCCTCCATCTCAGCCCATCTGAAGCCACAGTCATATTTTTTTTTTTGCGGCACTCGGGCCTCTCACTGTTGTGGCCCCTCCCGCCGCGGAGCACAGACTCCGGACACGCAGGCCCAGCGGCCATGGCTCACGGGCCCAGCCACTCTGCGGCATGTGGGATCCTCCCGGACCGGGGCACGAACCTGCGTCCCCTG
>NW_006791339.1:561717-572211 GCF_000442215.2 Lipotes vexillifer | reverse complement strand
CGTTCCCCGCATCGGCAGGCGGACTGTCAACCACTGCGCCACCAGGGAAGCCCCCACAGTCATACTTTATTGTCCAAAAATTTTGACCCTGAAGGCCTTATCTGAAATTTCCCAACATGTTGAGTTATAAATGGTCTAACCCTGGTATTTTCATGCTTACTACCTCAGTACCATTGCAGGGATAGAAATGGGACTTCCCACACTCATCCTGAGTACTTGCCAGTATAGACAGGTATACCTGCATAGATTATGGAGCCCATGTATCATAATGAAGCCCATAAAAACGGTATCCTCTCTTAGGTTTAGAATGATTTGTTTGGTGATCAATACTTCCCCTCCTCTCCCCATGACTCACCTGACCCTCAGCCCAGTTGACTCACCAGGTAAATAATCTATGATGGGAAAATGTTACTTTTGACAAGAGAAACTTACTTGATCTTTAAAAGTTAGTTCTAGACATACATTTACCGTGCAACCCACAATTGCGATCCTGGGCATTTATCACAGAGATACGAGATCTTCACACAAAAACTCGTCCGTGATTGTTCACAGCAGCTTTCTTTGTAATAAGCCCCAAACTGGAAACAATCAAAATGTCACTCAGTAGATGAATGGCTCTGCAAACTGTGGTACATCCATACCATGGAACACTATTCAGCAATAAAAAGGAAGGAACGATTGATACACCCAACAACTTGGATGGATCCCAAGGGCATTAAGCTGAATGAAAAAGCCAATCTGAAAAGATCACATACTGTATAATTCCATTTATCTAACATTCCTGAAATGACACAGTTATAAAGATGGAAAACAGATTAGTGGTTGCTAGGGATTAAAAATGGGGGCATGACTATAAAAGGGTGTAACAAGGGATATCTTTGTGGTGATGGAATAGTTTTATAATTTGATGACAGTAGTCACTAGTAAGGCTACACATGTGGTAAGTTGTCCTAACACTATACACACACACACTGTACCAGTGTCAGATTCCTGGTTTTGATAAGTAATTATGTGAGGTATAATTATGCGAGATGTAACCATTGGGAGGAAATGGGTGAAGGCTATACAGTATCTCTCTTACTACCTTTGCTGATCCTTGTGAATCTACGTTTAAAAATCAATACTGTGGGCTTCCCTGGTGGCGCAGTGGTTGAGAGTCCGCCTGCCGATGCAGGGGACATGGGTTCGTGCCCCGGTCCGGGAAGATCCCACATGCCGCGGAGCGGCTGGGCCCGTGAGCCATGGCCGCTGAGCCTGCGCGTCCGGAGCCTGTGCTCTGCGGTGGAAGAGGCCACAGCAGTTGAGAGGCCTGCGTCCCAAAAAAAAAAAAAAAAAAAAAGAGTCACCTGAGATCAACACTCCATTTCTAATATATCTTTTTTTTTACCCGGCGGCATGCTAAATGAGGACATTATTTAGCATAAAATATGATTTTTGAGGTTTACTTTGCCTGTGTGTAATTTCATTGAGGATAGCTGACCAATTTCAAATTAAAAATTACAAAAGAGAGCATTCTCTTTGATACACATAAAAAGCAAAGGAGATTTCTCTTTATTTCAATTGTACTCCAAATGGCAGGGGCCAAGGCAATGTCAAGGGAAGCTGAATAGATGCTCACAAACTCATATTTTAATGGCTACTTTTCCTGGTCTCAGGGTCCACAATATCCACTCCTCAAGTGGTAGACCTCCCTGCCCCTGTTTGTTAGATTTATGTTTTTCTCCTACATGTAGCTTTCATCACCAGGAAGTGTTTATCAAATATCTGGTTGTAAAAGATTTTTTCAACTATGTTCTACAACGGGAAAACTTAATCACAATATCCAAAGCATATCCCAAAAGTTATTAAAATTCCATATATTTCTAGACATGGAAACACATATATGATATATTGTTCAACAACAAAAAAATCAAATATAAAAAATATTTATAATATGACCGAATTTTTTAAACTGTATAAGCACGTATTTGAACAATTTATTTTTTAAAGGATCTGGAGTGATGAACTAAATCTTACCAGTGGTTCCCTCTGGATATTTGAAAATTTTATCTTATTCATTCTTTTCTGTATTTTCTGCATGGTTTTGTTTTGTTTACAATAGAAGGTAGTAGTTTTATATTTAGAGAAAATTAAAGGATTGTCATTTTATAGAAAAAATTCTCCTATGAGGATATTTTATAATTTTGAGGAATATTAACTGCTAAGATTACTAACATTGTTCCATATAAGAATTATTTTTAAATTACCATTTGACATCTTTGTAACAAAATCCCAAATATCAGCTGTTTTGGTCATAATTCTTAACTTAGGGAATATTTATTAAATCCTATGAAGTACCCTGAAGCCTTCTTAAATGTAACAATATAGCTCCCTCCATGTCTGTATAAGGACCCCCTGTGAAATTACAGGACACCTTTTCCTGCTCTGTCCAGACAACCACGTGAAATGCCAAGAGCTTAAAATACATAATGTTCTTCTGCATTATTGGGAATTTCTTAATGCAATGAAAGATTTTGGCTTCAAAAAGATCTCTTCTTTTCCTGGCCCAAAATGTATTATTAGAGAGCTCAGGAAAGTCTTAAGAAAAGTAGATGTTGTGTGTTATCACCCCACCTTTCATTCAGTTTTTGGCAAGTGTTTTCTGTTGTTTCTTTACAAGCTATTTTGAAAGATCTCTTTTTACTGTTGTAGATACAAACAATTGCAGGTGGTTTTGCAGGCTCGTTAGTTACCTGATATCAGTATCTTGGGCATGTTTTGTGTTGGATCTTGGTTCCTCTTAATCTGATGACGGTGATTAAAGTAAAGCGATCCTGAAGTAGGATTCGATTGAGGGCATCACAACTACCACTGCCAAATGTTCGATGTCTTTCTTAACTGAATAATATAAGAATTTATCCATTTTTATTTTAAAATAAAACATAATTACTAATTTCAAAAATTAAATGAGCGATAGTTTTTTTAAAGTAATATTTTTCACTTTCCTAAAAAATATAAAATAATTTGTAGATGATATTAATTTTAACATAATTTTATTTGGAGTTGTATTAAATCTATGGGTTAATTTTGGGATAAATGACATCTTTATGACGTAAAGTCATCTTATGCCCCTAAACGTGTTATATCTTTCCATTTACTTAACTGTTTTTGTATTTTTCAGTAGAGTTTTATAACTTTTTCCATAAAATCTTACACCCCTTTTGCTAGATTTATTCCTGGATACCTTATATTTTTGTTAGTATTAAGGCAATGTTTTGAAATTGGTTTTCTGCTGATGTGTTGGAATGCAATTGAATCTGTTGTATTGATCTGGCAACCTTGCCAAACTTTTATTAATTCCAACAAAATGTCTCTCATTTCTTTGTGCTTGCTATGAAAACAATCAAAAATGGATTTTATTTCTTCCTTTTGGATTCCTATACCTTTCATTTGTTTATTTTTTTTTTTCTGCCTTACTGCACGGACAAGGACCTCCAGTGCTATGCTGAGCAGAAGTAGTGATAGCACACGTTCTTGTCTTGTTCTTGATTTTAAGGGGATGCTTTTAACATTTCACCATGGAGTATTATTACTTGATGGAGTTTTCCCCTCCCTCTTAGAGCTTCTTTGCCAAGAAGTGTTCTCCTGAATTTGGGCTAAATTGTGTTGAATTCTTTTTCTGTATCTATAATGAGAGGATCATATGGGTTTTTTTTTTTTTTTTTCATCTCCTTTAATCTTATAAAAGGATGAGTTAAGAGAGATTTTCTTTGTTGACCCAACCTTCCATTTATGGAATATATACTCAGTCTTTGGCATGATGTAATCAATAGCAGTATTCACTACTTATAGCAGAAATTATAAAAATATTATCTAACAGACATTTTGTACCAGTGTATTTTTTTTCTTTTTTTTTTTTGCGGTACGCGGGCCTCTCACTGTTGTGGCCTCTCCCGTTGCGGAGCACAGGCTCCGGACGCGCAGGCTCAGCGGCCATGGCTCACGGGCCCAGCCGCTCCGCGGCATGTGAGATCTTCCCGAACCGGGGCACGAACCCGTGTCCCCTGCATCGGCAGGCGGACTCTCAACCACTGCGCCACCAGGGAAGCTCTGTACCAGTGTATTTTTAAAGTATCTTCCTCCAGCCCCTTCTCCCACCCTTTCTGGCTTTGTTGGGTGATGTTTTTCATAAGCACAGAAAAAACACTGGACAACTTAATAGTGTAGTTCATCTTCATGTGTCTATGAATATTAGATACATATCATAAAATGTGCTTAGTTATGTAAATATTCTTGAGCATATGAAATATCCAGTTCCTAAGGTGTTAACTAAGTGCTTTTCTCTTGGCTAAAAATCCAAAATGTTAAAAAAAAAAAAGTTTCTTTTTGCAGTGTGTTTCTGGACTCATATTTATGAATCCACTACAGTATAATGGAGTCACATTGGAAAGATGTGACTCAGGGGGCCTCTAACTTCCTCCTTCCGCAGAACAGGGACTGTTTTATAGCTCAGTACTCTGAAGATTCTGACCAAAAGCAGAACAAGAATCTGCAGATCAGTGAGCGTGGGGCCTGAGTGAACAAACCAGAAATCAGAGTGACCAAGTACTGAATCGCAGGATTATACCAAGCAGTGCCGCGGAAGGAATCGGCATATTTGCATGTAGTGACCTTTATAAGACACCCACACTTAAAAAGAAAATGACATTTTTAGTAGTTTCTCCCCTAAAAATTGTCACATATTGAAATTGAAAATATATCACCAGACAAGAACGGCAGCTGTCATATGAAGTAATGCACCATGAAATGAAAGACCTAGCTTTATCCTGTGAATCATTTTTTTTTAATTTGACCTTCTTTTATTACTGAAGAAAAGGATTTAGGAGGGGCCAGCATGGAGAGAAGGAGAAACAGTGATGTTCCTTCCGGATGCTTCTCCAGTCGTTTCTTCTACCTGGTAGTTTCTTGGGTGATCTGTGTTACGCTAGGAGCCGGTGTTGCCATAGTTTGTTCTCCCGTTTTTATCTTTTCAACCACGGGTTTTGGTGTTGTTAACTTGGGTCGTGTGCTACAAGGATGTTGGTCGTGGTGAGCCCTTCGTGGCTGCCCTTGCTCCAGCAGAAAGCAGTGTGTTCCACGTCTGTGCTGTACTTTGCAGGGAGGCAGTGTAAGGAATGGGCTAAGATGGCGTTTGGTTTCTTACACTTCCAAACCCTGTGACCTTCAACAGATCACATAAGCTGTACCACCTTGGTTCCCTTATCTGTGAAACATTGAGGAGTGGGGAGAATAATCCCGGGTACCTCCTAGAGTCTTGAGATGTAAATAAGATCCTCAGTGCTCGGAGTGCTGGACACATTGTGTCTGGCATCAAGCAAGCCCTCAAATGCTAACTATTTTCACCATGGTTTCTGCCGTCCCACCAGCACCAATGTAGCTGCTCCAGCTCCTAATACTGCTAATGTCCCTACCTCTATTTTTATCCAATGGGCCTTTTCTGGAATGAATCTCACCTCTGACGGCAGGGCACGGGTGGTGGGGTGGGGGACGAGGAGTGTAGGTATAAGCAGTGCAAATCCTTCTGTGCCGCTTTGGAATGGCTTCTACCCTACAATTTGGGTCAATCTTATGCTTTCAGTTGTTGCATTGAAATGTACTAAATTTTGCATTCCTTCCTTCTGATAGTTTGTGGCACCTAATCATCCGCCATAAAAATGCTTTCCCAGGTCCCACTTCCCCTCATCTGAACTTGCTGAGTTATGGAAAGTGTATTTTAGAGTGTTTCTTGCTCTGAGATAGCACAGTTAATGTTCAGCCAGTACATATGAAGCACCTAATGATGTGCCAGACCTGGCGTCACCCTCTGAAGTCTCAACAAGGATGTGTCTGCAAGCTCCTCCTCTGGAAGAGCTCTCTGTCTGTCAGGCGAGACAGGGAGCAGATGAACATAGCCCAGAGGGGAAAGGACAGATTCTCAAAGATCATCAGTGTTCAACTGAACAAGGTCTTCCTTTCTCAGATTCCCTCGTTCCCCATAAGAAAACTCTAAGAGAACATTTCAACAGAAGATGCTTCTAAGATTTCTGATGGAACCATTTAAGAGGATTTGAAATGTACCAAATATAGAAGTAGGGCAGCTGACGTTTTCAGGTTTTAGAAAACAATAAATGTGGACATCATATGGGAAAAAATCCTTGGAGACTTTTTTATTACAGCGTATGTGACATGTAGGTTTCATGCTTAAGACTAGAATTTTCTAAGTTAAGAGAAGTTAAAAATGGGAAAAGAAGTGCGCATGAGTAATGAGATAAAGCTTCGAACATGTGGGTTTAATCCCTGGCCAAACCCCAGGGCAGGAGAGTGTTAACTATTCAGTGACCAGAAAAAGGAGGGTCTCTCATGATCCTCTTTTCCACTGACTACGTGCGGCGTTTTGAGAATAAGGCCACCCACCCTTATAGGGCCCCACGTGAGTCGTGGTCATCCCATGCGTGGTGAAGATGGTAACTAGTCTTCACTTGTTGGCACCTGGCCTTGCCTGGGGTGGTGGCTCTCCTTTAACTACAAAGCAGCGCTCACAAAACAGGCAGACCAAGTGTTGGGCTACACACAAGCTTTGTTCACACATGGTTTTACTAGCAACATCTTTCTAGATTTTCTGGCTTCTGTTTTTTTTTTTTTTTTTTTTTTTTTGGTGGTACGCGGGCCTCTCACTGTTGTGGCCTCTCCCGTTGCGGAGCACAGGCTCCGGACGCACAGGCTCAGCAGCCATGGCTCACGGGCCCAGCCGCTCCGCGGCATGTGGGATCCTCCCGGACCGGGGCACGACCCCGCATCCCCTGCATCGGCAGGCGGACTCTCAACTACTGCGCCACCAGGGAAGCCCTGGCTTCTGTTTTTTTTTTTTTTTGGTGGTACGCGGGCCTCTCACTGTTGTGGCCTCTCCCGTTGCGGAGCACAGGCTCCGGACGCACAGGCTCAGCAGCCATGGCTCACGGGCCCAGCCGCTCCGCGGCATGTGGGATCCTCCCGGACCGGGGCACGACCCCGCATCCCCTGCATCGGCAGGCGGACTCTCAACTACTGCGCCACCAGGGAAGCCCTGGCTTCTGTTTTTTTTTTTTTTTGGTGGTACGCGGGCCTCTCACTGTTGTGGCCTCTCCCGTTGCGGAGCACAGGCTCCGGACGCACAGGCTCAGCAGCCATGGCTCACGGGCCCAGCCGCTCCGCGGCATGTGGGATCCTCCCGGACCGGGGCACGACCCCGCATCCCCTGCATCGGCAGGCGGACTCTCAACCACTGCGCCACCAGGGAAGCCCTGGCTTCTGTTTTTTAAGAACGTGGGAGATGTGGCAGCACCTGCTTGCATTCCTGTGCGACCGTAAGAGGTTGATTCCCGGTTGCAGTTGCCTCCCTGAAATAGAACAGACTCCCACCCCATTTTATCCCACACCTGCAATTGCTTTGCTGATTTACATCACTTGCTTAATCCATGTAGGCATTTGAATTTGCTGCTCCTGGTCTAGAAAATTCCAGAGTAAAGGAGAATGGCCAGCGTTCCCAGGGTAGAAGCTTTCAGGACACTCTCAGAAATGGTAGGAGCAGCTTCTCTTTAGTGCTGCCCTGGGGACCGGGATGTCCTGCCTGATACTATTTGATGTAGGCAGGGGTCCCCAGGAGAGAGACGCAGAATCACTCTGGAGTGATTAGGCCATCAAAAGCCACTGTTGTTGGTGGGAGTGTGCGTGGAAAAGGCTGATGACTGCTGATTAGAAGAAGCCTTGAATGTTGCCCTTTCTGAATCCTCCCAGGCTTAGGTGGACCTACCACCTGCCCCCTCCACACACTAGCCCAGGAGCTTCATCCTTGGACTAGGCTTGAGAGAAAGGATATGGTGGGTTTTGAAGAATGAAGTGGATTTGCATTGATGGAGGAGATGGAGAGAACATTCCAGAAGGAGGGAACCACAAAGTGAAGGACTGGTGATGGGAATGAATGTGCCATGTGGAAGGAACACTTAGGAAACCAGATGGACAAAAGCAGAGGAAAAAAGTGAGAATAAAGTTGGTTAGTTGGCTACTCAATCTGTTCTTGGATGCTAGGCTGAGAACATGGGGGGCTTCATTCCAGAGAGCTATAGTCATCGTTCCTTTTAAACAGGGCAATGACCTGAAGAATGCAGACGACGAGAAAGGTTAATTTGGGGGCTGAGTACAGGGTAGGTTGAAACGGTGAGAGATAAGAGAGAAGTCGGGGAGCCATCGGAGGTGGTGGCTGAAGTCTTTCCCCTGGATTCTGGTCATGACAGGAGAATAAAGAGAAAGTGGTGAGTCAGAAACACCAAAAGCCAACTGACAAAACTTTTTTTGTTTTTTTTTTCTTATTACATGAGCAGTATATGTTTACTGTAGAAGCTATATAAATAATCAAAAGTTTAAAGTGAAAGAGTTAATCTCAGTACCCAGATTACCCAGAGATATTCCCTCTTACTATTTTGGGGTATAAATTTCTGGACACCTTTTCTATGCATATGTTTTATATATATATATATATCTTTAACAAAAATACTGGTTTCCAATCTGATTTTCTAGTTTAACGTATCTTGATCTTTGTTCCACATCAACAAACGTTTGTTTTCCATATTTTAATGACTAGTAATATTCTGTTTTCTATTCATTATTTGCCATGATTTATTTTTGCCAGTCAGGTGACGTCATTTCCATTTTTTTCTGCTAATGTAAACACTGTAATGACTATCTGTGTGCATATCCTTGTTGAAGGCTCTGAGACATTTTGAAAGGATTGTCAAGCCTTGAAGATGGATGCCTTCTTTGCTCATTGTATCCAAAGATAACTCAGCATTTTGACTCTAAAGAATTTGGGGCATGGTGATTATGTTACCAACATAAATGAGAAAATATGGGAAAAGGAAGAATTATAATTTTGAAGGAAGGCACTATAGATCAGTTTACAATTTTTTGCTGTAGGTAACTAAACCCTGTTAATAGTTGCTTGAAATTTTTTCTTCTCATGTAACAAGAGGTCTAGAGTTGGTGAATGCTGACATTTTGTTCAGCTGCTTCACAATATCATCAAGGACTCATGATGCTAAGATGGCTGCTGTTACTCCTGGCATCATAGCCATGTTCAAGTTAAGAAAGAAGGTGGAAGTAATGGCAGCTACCTCTATCCTTTTTACAAACAAGACAAGTTTATCCAGCAGCTTCTCCTCACCTCCTCACTTCTCACTGGCTAGACTGTGTCACATGCCCACCCCTAACTGCAAACGAGGGTGGTAAAGGAGAAAGTAGAATTGTCCAGATTGACTTGCCCCATTGCCCAAAGTCCAATCTGAGTTAAGGTTTTGCTAACAAGCCAAAAATTGCTTATTAGATACCACCCATCTTTTGGGTGGTAAGCAATTCATGATGTCTTAGATACTATGCTTTGAAAAACTGAGTTACTGGGGCATTCAGGAGGTATTTCTCTGGGCAGCAAGGAACCCTGGTATCCAGGCCAAGGCTGCATAATAGAAGATCAGAATGATCATTGCATAACCATAGAGGGAGCCAAGGATGGTAAATCAGACACTTAAGACATCGTTTAACAACACATTATTGAGTTTGAAGGAGAAAACTAGGAGACGTGGGAAGAACTAATATTTATTAATTTTATGCAGTTGTTTTCATTTAATATTTCTAAGGGTAACTTAGTCATTCTCCAAATATTAACCAGTATTGACCAGGTGCTGAGCTAGGCACTGGTGTACGTACAGTGGTGCGTAAAGCAAACAAGCCCCTTCACTATTGAGCTTATAGCCTATTGAAGGAGGCAAAATAATACCCAGAGAAACAAATAATGTCAGGGAAAAATACGTGCAGTGAGGAAACATACAGCCGGACAAGGGGATGGAGAGTGATGGGGAGAGACGAGTCTCCAACATCACCAGGAATCTGCTTCATCATCACCACTTTACTGCCAGGGACACTGAGGCAGGCAGGCTGGGATCCAAAGCCACAGGTGGTGTTCGTCAGAACCTGGCCTCTGATCCAGGTCAAGCCCTGGAGCACGTAATTGCGAAGTCATCCAGCTGGGAACTGGGGGACCACTTTGTGTCTGCATCTAAGTGGAGACCAAGCATCTCACGTAGGACTCTGTATGTGAGAAGAATTCAGCCCGGATGGCATCAAGCTCCTTTAAATTTGCCTGTGCACTACATTCAGGGACCAGCCACCTGACTTCCTGGTCTCCACTGGGCACCGGTCGTGGAAACGCAGGGACTATATTCCATGCCATGAGCTGCCTGGACTCACCAGCACCAGGTTTATGTGTAGGATGGAGAGGTGGTCGAGGAGGGCTCGCAGGCTCTGGACTCCAGCGGCTTGGGTTTGAAGGCTTATTCTCTCACTCGTTGGTGTATAAACTTGGGCAAGTTAGCCTCTGTGCAGCCAAGTGCCCTCACCTGCAAAGCAGGACTAATCCTAATTTCTGCTTTAGTGCCTAGTTGTGAAGAG
>NW_006791339.1:544646-561360 GCF_000442215.2 Lipotes vexillifer | reverse complement strand
AGAGCGTCTGAGAAAATACAGGCAATGGGAGCATGGGAAGCACTTAATAAATGCTCACTCTGTGTATTGCTTCTTCTGGTGGCTTTTAGAGAATCTTTGCATCCTTTGATGTGTTCACATTGCAGAGCTAGCCTCAGAAAAACATAATTTTTTTTTCCATGCAGAAACCTCACATTCACACATTTATAAACTGTGAGCAACCTGGTGGCATGATGAGGAATCGTGTTCCCCTGATGGCACATTTCTGAAGCATAGCCTGCTCAAAATTTTATCTTCCGATTCGACATGCTTTTGCAGACGGCACAATATGGAACTGGTCAGACTCCTAATTATGACAGTGGTCCAAAGCCAGAATCCAATCATCTAGTTGACAAAGAACTTGGTACAGAGAACGGTGACCAGCTGTTCCCCATCTCCAGTGAGCAGAGAGTAAGAGGAAACGGGTTTAAGCGGCGTGAAGGATTTGGGTTATTTATGGCAGAATTTCCTGACAGTGAAGGTTGCTGAACATTAGGGCTGGATTAGAGAGAGAGTTTGTAGAATTCCAGTCTGCGGAGATTTTGCAAACATACTCATTTGTGCGATTATTACATGGCTGCCTTCCAACTATGCTCTCTGTCTTGTCTCTCTCTCTCTTTCTACCCCTGTGGTGCTTGTAAGCAAATGAACTTTCTCTGAAAGACGAGGCGGGAGGAGGCTGGTCTGCAGAGAAGGGAAGAGAGCTCCTGGTTAACCTGTCTTTGTCATTCTGGGTAAGGAGGCATGAACACCAACAGCCTTGGACTGAAAAAGCCCACCTGGGCCAGGTGAGATGCAAAGATGGTCAGGTTTAGGACTTGGATGAACATAGAGGACACAGGCTGGCCCTGAAGAAGGCAGCCCCTTAGGAGAATCAGCTGATTCTCATCACAGGGCTGGTGGGAGCTCACACAGTTGCCAGGCTTTGATTCCCGAAAGGAGTATGAATTTTAGGGAGTTTAAAAATTCTGACTTTTTTTTTTAACATCTTCATTGGAGTGTAATTGCTTTACAATGGTGTGTTAGTTTCTGCTGTGTAACAAAGTGAATCAGCTATATGTGTACATATATCTCCATATCCCCTCCCTCTTGCGTCTCCCTCCCTCCCACCCTCCCTATCCCACCCCTCTAGGTGGAGACAAAGCACCGAGCTGATCTCCCTGTGCTATGCGGCTGCTTCCCACTAGCTATCTATTTTACATCTGGTAGTGTATATATGTCCATGCCACTCTCTGAGTTCATCCCAGCTTACTACCCTTCCCCCTCCCCATGTCCTCAAGTCCATTCTCTGTGTCTGTGATAACTAACTTTTAAAAAGCCAGTTACACGTGGGCCAAAGTGAGTGTACCTCTGTGGGTGGTAATTCAAAGTGCAGGGCGCTATTCTGTGACTTTGGCTCTGTCGGTAAGGAGAAGACTGAGCATCTCTCCAAGTTCACACATGGACTTGAGGCAGGATTCCTCTCTTGAAGTGAGAACCTCTGTATTCATGGGTTGAACCGTAAGAAATTCCTGTTTTGTAGATCAAAAATTATCAAATATTGTCAGTTTCATATGCTTCCATCTAAAGTAATCATTCACCACTCAAGAAAAAGAATATTAAATGTAAACCGTGTTCTCTCCTGTAGCATCAAAAATTGCCACCTTGGGACTCCCCTCGTGGTTCAGTGGTAAAGAATCCGCCTTCCAACGCAGGGGACGTGGGTTCGATCCCTGGTTGGAGAACTAAGATCCCACATGCCGCGGGGCAACTAAGCCCGCACGCCACAGCTATTGAGCTCATGTGCTGCAAACTACAGAGCCCATACACCCTGGAGCCCACGTGCCACAACTAGATAGAGAAAACCTGTGCGCCACAACTAGAGAGAAGCCCAAGCAGACCGCATGCCATAATTAAAAAGATCCCGCATGACTCAACAAAGATCCCCTGTGCAGCAACTAAGACCTGATGCAGCTAAAAAATAAATAAATGAATAAGGAAAATAACTATTAAGAAAAACAGAACTTTGCTGTGCAAAGTGAATCATTAAAGCAAAAAAAATTGCTGCCTCCTCTCAGTCATCTGTCTTTTCTCTTTCTGTCTTCCATGTAGTTACAGGCCGCCATTTTCTACAAATATCATTAGTTTGAAATCAACCAGGCATAGCTGAGGATAAAACAGTTGTTATTCGTAGACAGATGGACAGATTTCCAAAGTAGGAAGAGTTCCATTTCAGCCAGGGTCCATAATGCTTCTGGTGGCAATCAAATTGCTTACTGATGCTTCCGTTCTCTTAAACCAAAGGTGTAGTGGGGGAGTCGTGGCTGGCAGACCGCCTCATAGGAACCAGAAGAGGAGGTTCTACCTCTGATGCCACGTCCCTTGCCGCCTGCAGTCTGACTCCTGGGAAGCTAGAGGGTGAGACGTCAAGCCTTGGTCCTGTCAGAGGAGAAAGACACGAGAAGAACCTTGCTTTCTGCTCTGGTCTCCCAGTGTGTCCTAGAACTCAAACTCCGATGGAAGGATTTCCCCAGTCAGTTCTGAGAGCTCTCTGGATAAACAGGGAGACGCATTTTTTTTGTTTTAACCATTTAAGGTTTACTCTCTATTGATGTGTAGTTCCCAACCTTTTTGCATATTTTCTTCGTAACGTGGATCATGTGTTTTGACCAAACTGCATAATGTATTCTCATTCTCTTAATTAATTGGAATTCCACCCCTGCCCCAATTTCTTCACTTTTAGTAAAAAGTAGCAAATGAATAAAAACCATACTCAAGAGAGGGAGGAAAAAAAAGCTGGAATCAGAGACTTAACAAAACTCCCACTGAAACAATATTCCAGAAGCTATTTTCAGAATACCTATGAAATCAATCATCTGGGGGCTGTTTTGAAGGACGAAACCACATAAAATGATTCATGTATTTTCTTCATGGGGCTTTAAAAAAAGTATAATCTATTCCTCACTCTGTTGATGGTGAACAGTTTGAAAGTCATATTAATATTTAGGAAACACATGTGACCATGCATGGCACTATCCAGCTGCCTCTTTATCTAGTCTAATAAGTATGTAAAAACTTATTTTGATGTGTCCGAAGAGCCTAAACCCTCTGTGTTATCTGTGGCTGGCTCGAAAATTGCAGAACAATCATCTGAGGGCTGAGCCCTGGGCTGTCCTCTGAAGCACAGCCACCCCAAAGGCTTCCTTCTCTTATCAAAAGGGGAAGAATCCAGTGCTGCCTTGCTTTCCATTGACTGCTCTCTCAGCAGCTTTGTGCCTCAGGTTTTAGACTGATGGCATTGCAAAGGCACTAAAAGAAGGAAAAGAATAATATACACTGATTTAAAAATATGTTCTCATGTTCACCGAGCAGGGATGCATGGAAACATACTGCCCAGTGCTGGTTATCTAGTGCCTGATGGGGTACAACAGCCCTCATTCTTACCATCATCAACAACCTACATTCGCTCAGCACTCTTTTTTTTTTTTTTTTTTTTTTTTTTCAGCGGTCCGCGGGCCTCTCACTGTTGTGGCCTCTCCCATTGCGGAGCACAGGCTCCGGATGTGCAGGCTCAGCGGCCGTGGCTCACGGGCCCAGCCACTCCGCGGCATGTGGGATCTTCCCGGACCAGGGCACGAACCCGTGTCCCCTGCATCGACAGGTGGACTCTCAACCACTGCGCCACCAGGGAAGCCCTCGCTCAGCACTGTTGATGTGCCAGGCACTGTTTTAAATGCATTTAATATTCACAGCTCTGTAAGGCAGACGTTTTATTTTTCTGTAGTTGAGGAAATAGGTATAGAGCCAGTACCACACAGCTAGAGGACAACAGAGCTAGGATTGAAACCCAAGTTCTGAACCATCGTTCTGTCTTGCCCCTTTTGATGAGGGTGCCAGAGGCCGTTTGGTTACATCCCAAAGAGTGCATGCATTTTGTGATCATTTTCTTTTAACACTACCGCTTAATTTTCCGCTGTGACCAGGAGGTCCCTTTGGAGCCTCCAGAAATCAGACCTATTGTACTTAATGGCTTTTTTTTGCCAGTGAAAATCAGGAAATTTTCTCTGTAACCTGCCAACGGTCTAAAGATAAAGAGAGAAGAACAGAGCGATTTAAGAGAGAAGGGAAGATACGCCCCGGCTAACTCTGGATGGATACTCTTCCTGACGCGGCTACTCCGTGTTTTACATCTTTCTATTGGGAGAAAAGCTGCCAAGGTGAAATAGGCTGCAGCTCTCTGCCCAGATGGAAACCTTGATACTAGGAGAACTTGGGAGAGGAAGGAGGGAGTTCAGGGCCGTCACAACTATTTTGTGGTAAACTTTGAAGTGGCCTGTTAGGAAGGTCCTCCCGATCATGATTCAGAATAGATTTCTCCTTGCTGTGAACCACAGAGGATTCACAGTGGAGTGGGAGATGCAAAGCGCATGTGGATTTGTTCCTGGTTAGTTGAACCTCTTAGACTGGACAGTGAGACGTTTTGCTTGACTAGTTAGAAACTCAGGCAAGTCTGAGCCTCAGTTACCTCCTCTGAAAGTGGAGCACAAAGCAGTGGAGCTTTTAAAAAAGAGACCAATGTGAGCCTCCCTCCAGACCTCGTAAATCAGATTGTAAGAGTGGAGTCCAGACATGTGTATTTTGCACAGCTCCCTGGGTAGTCATTATGAACTTCTGGATGGTTCTAAGGTCCCCTCCGTCCAGAGTATGTGTTGATGGCAGCTCACTCTTTGTTCCTCTGTCTGTTTATTCAACAAGTGTCTATTGGATGCTTGCTGTGTCGTGGGCAGAACACGGCCACTGTGCTGGATGCCAGGGATTCTACAGGAAGGCAGTGGTCAAGCTTCCTGCCTTCAAGGAGCTTGCAGTCCACAGCAGACAAGCAAACAGGTCCAAGAAACTCTCAAGTGGGGTAAAGGCGTGCAGAAGATAGCACAGGGTCGTGCAGTGCAGTCGCAGAGAAGGTGGCCAGAGAAGGCATCTCCGGGCGGCAGGGGGTGGGGGGACTCTGAGGGCTGGCATCTCAGAGGTGAGAAGGAGCCAGCCAGGCAGAGAGATATGCTCGGTAAACAGGGTGGAACCTGCTCCACACGCTGGAGGAACAGGTAGTAAACGAAGGCCAGGGCGGCTGGTGCGTGAAAAGGAGGCGGGCGGAGATGTACTAAACAGGAGCAGCAGTCAGATCTCAGGGCCTTGACTGTGGTCAGGCATTTGGACGTGATTCCAAGTGCAACAAGGAGCCATTGTATGGGGGAGGTTGTTCACTCTTCTTGTTTTTAGACGTAAATTGATTCTCTTGGATTGATATTTGAATAAGTTCATTTTGGCTGCTCTGTGATACTTGGCAAGGTGGATTTATGAAATTATTACTTGATATTTGATCGGTTAGCCTTGCTCTTTCTCAGGCTTTTAAAGTGTACAGTTCAGGGCTTCCCTGGTGGCGCAGCAGTTGAGAGTCCGCCTGCCGAGGCAGGGGACACGGGTTCGTGCCCCGGTCCGGGAAGATCCCACATGCCGCGGAGTGGCTGGGCCCGTGAGCCATGGCTGCTGAGCCTGCGCGTCCGGAGTCTGTGCTCCACAACGGGAGAGGCCACAACAGTGAGAGGCCCACGTACCGCAAAAAAACAAAAAAAAACAAAAATGTACAGTTCAGTGTTTTGGTTTTGATATAAATTATTTATTTATTTTTGGCTGTGTTGGGTCTTCGTTGCTGCACGTGGGCTCTCTCTAGTTGCAGCGCACAGGGGCTACTCTTCCTTGCGATGCGCGGGTTTCTCATTGCAGTGGCTTCTCTTGTTGCTGTACACGGGCTCTGGGCACGCGGGCTTCAGTAGTTGTGGTGTGTGGGCTCAGTAGTTGTGGCTCGCGGGCTCTAGAGAGTAGGCTCAGTAGTTGTGGCGCTCGG
Source organism: Lipotes vexillifer (assembly GCF_000442215.2). Classification (NCBI taxonomy): domain Eukaryota; kingdom Metazoa; phylum Chordata; class Mammalia; order Artiodactyla; family Lipotidae; genus Lipotes; species Lipotes vexillifer. The sequence goes on along the minus strand of NW_006791339.1, from coordinate 555,461 downwards.
GCTTAGTTGCTCCACGGCATGTGGGATCTTCCCGGACCAGGGCTCGAACCCGTGTCCCCTGCATTGGCAGGCGGATTCTTAACCACTGGGCCACTAGGGAAGTCCCGAGTTCAGTGGTTTTTAGTATATTCACAAAGCCATGAAGCTGTTTAGATTGTACATCAGTACTATCTACTTTTAGGATTTAAGAATAAACTGCTTTAAGTTACAAACATGTGGCTATATAAGAAATAATAGTCCCAAGAACAGAGTGAGTAAAGGAAGGCTTGATGAGACTACAGAGAAAGCATAGAAGCACTCCCAATTCAGCACATCCGGTAGAACTTTCTACAAAGATGGGAAGGTTCTGTATCTGTGCTTTGTCCAAATTGGGAGCCATTAAGTCACATGTGGCTGTTGAGCACTTGAAATGTGACTAGTACAACTGAGTAACTGGAATTTTTATCTAATTACATTTACATTTAAATAGCCACATATGGCTACCATATTGGCCAGTGCAGTTGTATGGCAACTTACAAATTCAGTCTTATCTGAGATCATTCTCCCCATCTCCCCTACCACTCCAGCTTCCAAAATGATTGAAATTTTGAAGCATATGCTATACAAATTGTTGTATTTAAACTTAATCCTCACTACAAAGAAAAAGCTGCAGCCTTCCCACAAGGAATCCAGATGACGAGGGGGGGGGCGGGGGGGGCGGGGGGGATGACATAAGGGAGGGAGGAGCCTGTTCTGGAAATATATCTGGGCAGGAGTCAACTTGGTTGGCAGCAGGCATGGGTGACATCTGTGCGATCACAGGAGGGCAAAGGAAAGTCATGAGTTTGGTCTCGGCTTCACGGCTCACAAGGAATAAAAATAATTCCAAAAGCAGAATATTTCAAGAGTACACGAGACTAAGATTTCTTCTGCTCAGATTGTGGGTCGCATGTGACACAAGAACAAAATCACCCCTTCTAGGAGTCTGTCGCCAAACTATCAGTTAAGAAGAATCAAAGAGCCATGAAAGATTCTTTAAACTCTTACAGTTCAACTCATTAAATTCCTCCCCTCCCTAAAGTTCTATTTAAGTTGTTTCTGTTATTTAAAAAAAAAAAAGGTCTTCAGCAGCTTGCATTTTTTTCTCAAGGATTCGCTTTTCCATCCTTTAGAAGAAGGAAAATAGCCCAAGAGGATCTTTCAGCTTTATTAATGTTGTAAAATATTCAGTGTCTTTTTTCATTGTTCTTTATATCCTGTTTTCCTTTTTTTTTAATTATCATGTTTTGCAAATATGAGGCATACATGAAGGCAGACACACTGAAGATGCTTTTTGTCCAAAAACTTCCAATACTCTTAGAGCAAAAATAAATCTTTGGCATTTATTGTGTATGAAAAGATGGGCTGGCCTTTAATAAATAATTAATATTTACCTATAAAATATGACACGCTCAGGAGAAAACCAAAAATGTGCACTGACTGCTTGACAAACTTAGAAGGAAAAGTAATCGACCTCTACCATGGTAGGGTTTTAGGGCAAGTGCACAAGTGGAGACAGAGATTCCATAGGTCAGAGTATTTTAAAGATATTTATCAAGCTAACAAAGCATTACATATGATACATTTTGCCCTCCTACCTTGACCTCTCAATCTTCATGTGACCTGGAAAGCTAGGTTCGTAGTTAGAATTCTCAGTCCCCCAGAGTTCCACGCTGGCATACAGCAAAGTCAGGGAGCCAGCCTGTCATCTGTGCGGGGCTGTATAATGGACTCCCCAGGTGCCCAGGCTCTTCCTCACCAAGCAGCCAGCCCTCGGGCCTGGGGAGGTACACACTGGTGTCTTGTCTACACTAGGAAAGACAGCCCTGGGGGGAGAGACCTGCACAGGCCCCGCATGCAAGCTTGGGCATTTGGGCAGGGAATGCTGGGGTACCAGGTGCCCCTAGAGAAAGATCTAGAAGACTGGGCATTTCCCCTTGCTTTAGGAGGAAGGACACAGCTGGAGAAGGAACAGAGTGAGGCGTCTAAATCACAAAGTCCAGGGCACAGAGCCTGTGGCCTGGGTTTGAGGGCAGCGTGGAATCTTTTATGTTTTAAGAGCCAGTGACCATTTCGGTGCCTCTCTGTTGGAAGAAACTCTGTTCCCTAATATGCCCCTTAAATCTCACCACCTTAGGACCACAGAACGGTCTCTTATTGGAGGTGCCCTTCAAGATCTGGTTCTACAGGTGGTCTCTTTTGCAGTTGGGAACCAGAAATTTTCAGTTTGGTGTTTTTGAGGCTCTTGAGGGCTTTTATTTCTATTTTTAAGCTTTCTTGAGATATAATTCACAAACCATGCAATTCACCTATTTAAATGGTTTTCAGTATATTCAGAGCTGTGCAGCCATCACCGTAATCAATTTTAGAGCATTTTCGTCATCCTAAAAAGAAACCTGTACCCTTCAGCAGCCCCCCGCCTCCATCACCCCCACTTCCTCCCCACCTCCACTCCAACCCTGGGCTATCGCCAATCTACTTTCTGTTTGTCCCTCTGGATTTGCCTACTCTTTACTGAGTGACTTTGCACTTGTAAAGTAGTTTCCCCTTTCATGTGTCACTAGGCCCAGAGACCATAGTAAAATCTTAGTTACATCCAACCGTTTTATTTTTCTCATGAGATGTGGATTAGTGCTTCTTAAACTTTAGCATGCATGCAAATCACCTGGGGAATCTGGTTAAAATTCTCAGTGATTCCCCAGGTCTGGGGTGGGCTTGAGATTCTGAATTCCTAACAAGTGATGCCTATGCTTTGGGTCTGGGGACCACACTTCAAAGGATAAGGGCATGGAAGATGCTGAAGTGATTATTTTAACAGGAGTAGCCTCCATTTCACACAACGTGTCAACAACTTGTGATTTCAACTGGCTTTAGGATGGCAGGTTTCCATCCCAGCATAGAAAGTGGGGGGAAGGAAACATGTGCGTGGGGAGGGGGAGGGCGGCAGCGGGCAGGGCTTTGCATACATGGACCTCTGTCTACCATTCTGAAATGAGGGCTGTGAGGACCCCAAGCATCCTTTCTCTCTCCTCTTTTCTTCCAACCCGTGCTCCCCCTGCTTCATCAGCATCCTCGTGGAAGCAGTCAGAGACACCCCATTGTTTAACTTGGTCTGGTTCCTTATCAGCGCTGCAAACCCGTGTTCTCTGACCATCTCTGATGCAGCAGGGTCATCAGTTCTGGTCACACAGCGCTCTCCGGAAATTGTGTTCTATGAAAAGAAATGAGGACCACATTTTCCACACTTTGGTATTTTCAGTGAGTTCTGTGTCCTTAGGTATAGGAGCCGCGGTCCCCCGTTTGTGGGGGAGGCATCCGAAGCATGCGTCACTCGGTGACAGAACTGAGCTGAAGCTCAGAGCCCAAGGGTTTGCTCAGGGTGGGTCTCTGCACAGCCTGTGGCATTCAGTCGCCTTCCGTGGAGAAACTCACTTTCTCTGGGTTTCATTAAGTTGTTTTTGTTCCTGTGGTTTCTTGCTAAATAACTGTATCATCAGATCCCAGATGGCAGAGCCAAGGCCAAAAACAGAAACCAAGCTTTCTTCATCTCCCATGATGGCCCACAGAGGCTCTGGGAGCATCGGCTTTTATTGCAGATGTGAAACGGAGCACATCCTGGAGGCTCATCCTGGGCTGCGGGACTGTGGGTGGCAGAGGCAGGTTGTGCGTGAGACCCTCTGAGAGCGCAGCTTGAGAAGTGGTTTCTGTGACCTCTACTCAGATACATTTCGATCTGCAAAAATGGGAAATCACAGAAAGAACAAGAATGTGAGCACAGAGCTGGCCGTTCAGAGCATGCCTCTTATCAGGTCACTTCCCGGCTCAGACATGCTCAGCGGCTCTGCATTACCCACACGATAAACCCAACCTCCTTATTACTACCTTCAGGACTCCTCTCTCCAGCTCTGGTCACCCCTTCTGGCCTTGCTACCTACAATCCCCCCCTATAAATACCTTACGCTCTAGCTATCCTGGCCCGGTTCTCTTCCAGGAACACTGTGCCTTGCTGCTTCCATACCTCCCCTCATGCTGTTCCCTTCAGCTGGAATGCCCCTCTTCCCTTTCTCTTTCTGTCACAGTTCCAGCCTCCTACCAGGACAGCTTGCTTTCCTCCTCCTTCTCTTTGTTTTTTAAATCTTCTCACCTTCCTTCCCTGCTCTGTGCTCTACTATAACTAGATACTTCAGGCACTTTCTTATTATCTGTACTTTCATTTTTTAAAAAATATTTATTTGTTTGTTTGTTTGTTTCGGCTGCACCGGGTCTTAGTTGCAGCACACGGGATCTTTTAGTTGCAGCACGTGGACTCTTAGTTGCGGCATGCGAGATCTTTAGTTGCGGCAGGCACGAGGGATCTAGTTCCCAGACCAGGGATCGAACCCGGGCCCCCTGCATTGGGAATGCGGAGTATTACCCACTGGACTACCAGGGAAGTCCCATTGTTTATACTTTTAAGCAAAACCATGCAAATATGACTACTGTTTTTTGAGCTCATACTGTGTGTCTGGCATGGTTTGATGTGGTTTACATAAGTGCCTTCATTACATCTTCCAAGAGTCTCTGCAAGGGAGGTGATGTTACACCCACTGCACAGGTGAAAAATTCAAACTTCCCCAGAGTTGCCCAGCAGTATGTCACTGGACTAAGGCTGGAGCCGACACCCAGATCCTTGTCTTGTTCCACTGATATCTACTTATCTCACCCAAAGCTTGTCAGAACTGAAGAGGGAAGGGCTCTGGCTCATGTACAAAGCCCTAGACTTCCAAATCCATGGAGGACCTGGTTTTACCTGTTGAGAGATGGATTATGGGACAGTTTCTCTGCCTCAGCACAATGACTGTCCCAGGTCATGCCCATCTCCAGGTCATCCTTTATTTCTTTAGCAGTGTGCTTTGAGCTGTGGCCCTCAGGCAGCCTTAAACTGTATCCCTGTTGCTTTTGCAAAATCTGGCAAAGAAACTTGAGGTCCCTGGGAAACAAAACAAACAGCAGTAAGACCAAAAAAATGCAAACAGGTGGTCGCAGGGAATGCTGTTGGTGTGGATGGTTATTTGGCCAGGTTGAGGAATGAGCAAGGTGAGACAGCATCCATGGAACGGTACCTGCAGGCACTCCAACGGAAGTTGGCAGGGAGCTCCTGTAAAGAGGTTCTTGGGTGGTGAGATTCCTGGTCAGCTGACTTATGGACGTGTTTGTGGTCTTGGTCTGCCCTGGGGTCTGCCATGAGAATGTGTGAGCGAGAAGGGGAAGCACAGTAAACGTGGAACAAAAAAGTGAAACAGTCAAGCTTGAGCGAAATCATGATCTAAAATAGTATTTAAGGACCTAGGGAAATGCTCACAATACAATAAATAATACTTAAAATTTTAAGATTCAGTGGAATCTCAATTTTGTGAAAATGCAAGCCACCACATTTAGGCATAGGAGAGGAGAGAGACCAATCGGAGATACTCAAAGGGGCTGAGTCTGAGGGTTGGGATAATGGGTAATTTTTACTTTGTCTTTATTTGGTTTTTGAACTCCCACATGTTCTGGAATGAAATGTGTTCATCAGAAAAATAAGTGGTAATCAGATAATCAGGAAGAAAACAAATGATATAAAAAACCCCAAACCTTTAGCTCAAAAAATTAAAAGTGAAAACAAAACAAAACAAAACCTAAACATTCACAGGACACAAGGAAATCAGTGTGCCAGAGACAGGCTGGGTGGGAAGGACCATTGTTCTGACCCAGCATAGCTTTCTTCTTAATGTTCTTTTATGTGTGTCCACAAAATTTCAAAGCTTTTCCTAAGTTTATTTTTGTGACCAGTGGCTTTAAACTTGCTAAGAGATAGCCTTTCAGAGGGAACTACGGTTTGAAAATGTGACGGAAATTGATGGAACCTCCCAAGAATTTTTGGTGTAGACAAGGCTTAGAAGTGTGGATGAGTGAGACCCTCTCAGCAGAATGTCCTCCCCGTTCCATCTGTCCCTCCTTGATCTGTCCCATCCCTGCTTTACCTCTGATGCCCTTCACCCCATAAGGACAGTGCCCCAGGGAGGGGCAGGGAGGGATCTAGAAAGGAAAATCTTTCCAAAGTATCTTTACCATCTTGGATTCCTTGAGAGCTCTGAAATATGGAGGCTGGATTTAAGAAATGGGGATGGGGTAGCACAAAGATAACTTTCTGCTTCCTCTTCCTTCTCCGTGTACACACACATCTACTAACATGGTAGCCCTGGGTAAAGAAAACTACAAACTAAACATTCTGTGCCTGTTTAGCCCAGATAAACAAGAAGGATGGAAGCAGGAAAGCCTTTGGATAAAATCTTTGACTTCAGTGGCAAACTAGTCAGACTTTAGTTTTGGCTTTGTCTGATTTAATTGTTTGTTTTTATTTTTTATTTATTTTTTAAAATTTATTTATTTATTTTTGGCTGTGTTGGGTCTTTGTTGCTGCGCGTGGGCTTTCTCTAGTTGCGGTGAGCGGGGGCTACTCTTTGTTGCGGTGCGCGGGCTTCTCATTGCGGTGGCTTCTCTTGTTGCAGAGCACGGGCTCTAGGCACGTGGGCTCAGTAGTTGTGGCTCACAGGCTTTACAGCGCAGGCTTAGTAATTGTGGCGCATGGGCTTAGTTGCTCCGTGGCATGTGGGATCTTCTGGGACCAGGGCTCGAACCCGTGTCCCCTGGCACTGGCAGGCAGATTCTTAACCACTGCGCCACCAGGAAAGCCCTAAATGTTTGTTTTTAAATCTTTGTCGGTAAAAGATCACCAAGGAGAAAACTTACATGTACTTGAATAACTTTCTTACATTTTGGTGGTGCCTTTTAAAAATAAAAAATAATTTTTTTTAATTGAGGTATAACTGACATATAACATTATATTAATTTCAGGTGTACAACATAGTGATTTGATATTTGTATATATTGCAAAATGATCACATAAGGCTAGTTAACATCCATCACCATACATAGTTACAGAATTTTTTTTCTTGTGTTGAGAACTTTTACAATTTACTCTTGGCAAACTTTCAAATATGCAATTATGGTATTATTAACTATAGTCACCATGCTGTACATTACATCCCCGTGACTTATTTATTTTATAACTAGAATTTTATACCTTTTGACCCCCTTTACCCATTTTTTGGTGCTGTCTTTTAAATCTTTAGCAAATGTTTTTTGAAGGGAATTAGGAATGGGTGAGTTCATGCTGCCAGTTTATAGCAGAACTGAGTCAGCCCTTCCAAGTTCTGAATTCTGAGTATGTGCATTGGGGCAGGGGGTGGAATTCCTGGATTAAAACTAATGAACCCAAGTTTATAAGACTCCTTCTTGAACATCCTATAGCTCTTCCAAATGTCATTTTGATAAGTTAATATAAATGAATCAGAAACATCTGCACCAAAAATCCCGCTGAACACACAAGGGCTTAACAATTAAATGGAAGAATGTTTGGCACAATGTGGTTCAGGTTTTAGCGGATCCAAATATTTTGAAAAACAGTTAAGTTCTTAAGACATTCTGAGAATTTGAAGGGCAGCTGGTTCTCCCGCCCCCTCTAAAAATGGGAGCCGTAATTTCTGTTCTTTGTGTTGGCTCCTGGTGCTCTCACTGCCTGTGGTGGGAATTCTAGCAGAGGCCCTGTCTCTGGTCTCTGCAAACTGCTGTCCTGCCCTCTCTCTCTCCCTCACTCTCTCTCTCTCTCTGTCTCTCTCTCTCTCTCTCCCCCTCTCCCTCTCTCTCCCCCCCTCCCTCTCTCCTTTCTCTCTCTCTCTCTCTCTCTGGACAAGAAAAGTAGTGGAAGGGGGCATCTGGGATGTGGTTTACAACACTGAGACTGCGTATAGCTGGTGCTCTCTCCCTCCCTCTCCCCCTCTCTCTCTCTCTCTCTCTCTCTCTCTCTCTCTCTCTCACTCTCTCTCTCTCTCCTCTCTGTCCTAGATTTGCTTCCTCAGCAGATTCTGTGTTTCAGGCACAGAGTTCTAACAGTGATGACGAGGCAGCGCTTTGTCGAGTTGTGAGATCCATTTCTTGGTTCAGGTGGAGCGTTGTTGTCACCCTGGATCACAGAATTTCACGATCTTTGTCCCGGTTCGCCCTTCCTGATGGTGCCAGTATGAGAGCTGGTCCCTGGGAAAAGAAAAAAAATTATCAGACGTTCGGAGGAGGAGCTAAAATCCCATGGATGGTCAGGAGGAAAACAAAGCTCCAGTTGTGGAAAAGGCTCCAACGAAAACCTCTGCCGTAAATAAAAGCCACGTTTGGTTCAGTCCTCTCCAGCCTCCCTCTTGTTCTTGGACACAGACTGAGTGATCCCAGCAAATGCCAGTGAAGCAGATGAAAGTGATTAGTGTGCAGTTCCCTTTCAAGCTCTTTTCTTCGAAGATGTTGTCCTTCCATTTTATTGACTTTCAGTCTCGCCATCCTGAAATTTTAATCACCCGAGCACTGAGCAGGCATCTCAGATCACCCAACTCGTAATTCTATCTGAATTGCAAGATGAAAGGGGATACCCTCCTACATTCTTGTTCCTTCTGTTTTCCCCTTCAAGGGACACTGTCAATCATCCTTAGGCTTCCTAAGTGATCATCATTTAATTTTCTTTATAGGTTGGAAAGTCTTGATTTCCTAACTTAAAAAAAAAAGAGTAATAAAAAGTGATGGGAGCATATTAGTAAAGAGACGTAAATTCAAGAAAAATGCGTGTCTACCTCACTGGGCAAACAGTGGGACTCTACCCCCAGTGACTTTTAAGTTTACTCTTTTTTTTTTTCTTTTTAATTTTTAAAAAAATTTTATTTACTTTTGGCTGCGTTGGGTCTTCGTTGCTACACGCAAGCTTTCTCTAGTTGCAGTGAGTAGGGGCTACTCTTCATTGCAGTGCACAGGCTTCTCATTGCAGTGGCTTCTCTTGTTGCCGGGTATGGGCTCTAGGCTCACGGGCTTCAGTAGTTGTGGCTCGTGGGCTGTGGAGCGCAGGCTCAGTAGTTGTGGCGCACAGGCTTAGTTGCTCCGCGGCATGTGGGATCTTCCTGGACCAGGGCTCGAACCCGTGTCCCCTGCATTGGCTGGTGGATTCTTAACCACTGGGCCACCAGGGAAGCCTCGCTTTTTTTTTTTTAACATCTTTATTGGATTGCTTTACAATGGTGTGTTAGTTTCTGCTTTATAACATAGTGAATCAGCTAAACATATACATATATCCCCATATCTCCTCCCTCTTGTGTCTCCCTCCCACCCTCCCTATCCCACCCCCCTAGGTGGTCACATAGCACGGAGCTGATCTCCCTGTGCTATGAGGCTGGGAAGCCCGGCTTTTAAGTTTAGCACTGCTAGTTAATGATATTTCTCCACTAAGTTTAAGAAACTAAAAAACAAAAGAATTAGAGCAGGGCTTCTTCCCATGGGTTCTGAGCCAAAATTTGTTTCAGTCTTGCCAGAGTTCAAATAATCATACGCTTATTTGAAAGCTTCCAGGGACTTACTATTGTTCCCAGCCTAGATCCCAAACCTGAGCTTGATCCAGCTGCTGCTCTTAACTTCATCTCCTAGCTCTCTCTTTTCCACCTGTGTGTCCCAGCACACAGGCCTGTTTCCTACTTTGGGGCCTTTTGCTCAGTGGTCTCTCTGACCCCAGGCCCCAAAGGAACCAGCTTATCTCCCCATCCAGGGCTTAGCTCAAATGGCCCCTCCTTGGAGAGCACCTCCCCAGCACATACGTATCATTTGGTACTCGTGCTTATTGCTAAATGAAATACTCTTGCTTATTGTCAATCTTCCATCACTAAAGTGTAAGCAGTGAATGAATGGTCTGTGTAGGCATGGCGTCTCTCCAGAAAAGGTTTGCCACTTTCAACTTTTTAAAACATGTTGGTACATAAAAAAAAAAAATGCTGGGCATTGCTTGGTTTGTACTTGGCGTGTTAACATGCTAGTCGGTGTCTTATAATAGCTTCGAGGGTTTATTTTGCAAATATTCCACCTCTGCAGCGTGTAATGTCATGCCCACCAAAGCCTAGTCTTTCAGAGAGAGGTAGCAGGACCAAAACCTCGTGAAGTGTAGGCTCTAATGAAAGTGGCATCGAGTTCCTTAGATCTGCCCTTCCTAATCTTTAGGCTCTAGATTAGAAATTCTGGATGAATATATGCTGAGCGTGAGAATCAGAGAGCAAGGCTTGCAGAGTTTTAGCTCCGAATCGACTGCCTTTTGGGACACTGCCCCAGCCATGGAAGGCATTTCTGGGTAGGCCCCCGTCTCTGTAAATGGCTGTCAGTCTGGAGACCTAGGCTGATGCCCCTTTTCTCCCACAACACCAAGCACATGAAGCAATTCCCACCTTGAAGAATAATGCCAAGGTGACAACCCTTGGGAGCTGATGACAAGAATCAGTGTGTAGGCTGAATGTACAGCAGATGTAACTAGAAATCACAAAGGCTTTCCCAAGTTGGGTTAAAAAAACAGTTTAGGGACTTCCCAAGTGGCACAGTGTTTAGGAATCCGCCTGGGTTCGATCCCTGGTCCAGGAAGATCCCACATGCCACGGAGCAACTAAGCCTGTGCAAGACACAACTACTGAGCCTGCATGCCACAACTACTGAAGCCCGTGCGCCTAGAGCCCGTGCTCCGCAACAAGAGAAGCCACCGCAACGGGAAGCCCGCGCACCGCAACGAGTAGCCCCTACTCGCCACAACGAGAGAAAGCCTGCGTGCAGCAACGAAGACCCAACGCAGCCAAAAATAAATAAATAAAATAACTTTATATTAAAAAAAAAAACAGTTTAGGGCTCCCCTGGTGGCGCAGTGGTTGAGAG
>NW_006791339.1:542302-544587 GCF_000442215.2 Lipotes vexillifer | reverse complement strand
TGCCGCGGAGCGGCTGGGTCCGTGAGCCATGGCCGCTGAGCCTGCGTGTCCGGAGCCTGTGCTCCTCAGCGGGAGAGGCCACAACAGTGAGAGGCCCGCGTACCGGAAAAAAAAAAACAGAACAGTTTAGAATTGCAAAAACCATTGATATTAATGGAATACTCTCATGTGAGTTTTTATCTTAAAAATAAAGCAAATTGCTGCCTCTTAGCATAAAACATAATGGCAGGGCTTCCCTGGTGGCGCGGTGGTTGAGAGTCCGCCTGCCGATGCAGGGGACGCGGGTTCGTGCCCCGGTCCGGGAAGATCCCACGTGCCGCGGAGCGGCTGGGCCCGTGCGCCATGCACGAGCCGTGCTGAGCCTGCACGTACGGAGCCTGTGCTCCGCAACGGGAGAGGCCACAACAGTGAGAGGCCCCCGGATTTCACACACACACACACACACACACGTAATGGCAGATGCTCCTGCCTGCTCCGCAACGGGAGAGGCCACAACAGTGAGAGGCCCGCGTATCTCACACACACACACACACACACACACACACACACGTAATGGCAGATGCTCCTGCCTGCAGAGCCAGAGAACCTTGTTTCCAAGCCAGGATTCTGATGGTGGTGCAAGAGCCCTTTTTAGGGAAATGAGGTTTCTTTTTCTGTACCGTGATGGTCTGAGAGGTTAGGAATGTTTCTCAAGCTTCATGACTCCTTAACTAATTTTGGATTTGTCATCCAGGAATTTATGCAGACCCTACATGAATGAAGGCAGGGAGCCTGGGATGGCTTCTTTCTTTCCACGTCCTCAGTTGGTTGTTTGATCCACTGCTATTTCATCGGGACGCCTCTTCCTCGTGGCCTTCCCATTAGTACCTTCTGTGGTTGAGGGGTGTGCCTGGGCTCAGTTCCTGCATGTGGACCCCTGTGGGATCCTCCGTAGAATTCACTAACTGTTCCCTTCTGGTTTGTCACCAGCATTTTTACCTGTTGCTTTGATCACATTATCTTACTCTCTTAAAACTCCCATTGGGGCTTCCTCTAACACTGAGAATTAAACCTGAGAGCCTTCCTTTTGGGTTTAAAAACCCTTCACTGGGGTGTCCTTGTTCCTTGCTACTCAAAGTGTGGTCCATAGGGGGGCAATCTGGCAGCATATGCATCACCTGGGAGCCCATTAGAACTTCCCACCCTGTCGCAGGTGAACTGCATCAAAATCTGCGTTTTTAACAAGATCCAGGTGAGTTGCATGTGTGTTATAATCGAGAAGTGCTTAATGGGAAATCCTCACTGCCAGCATCGTCATTCACAGCCAAGAGTTAGGTCTTTGTGAGACGTTTCTCTGCCAGGCTCTGACCCGAACGCCTTGCACACACACCAGCAGCAACCTCCGGTTTAATCTTCCCAGCGTGCTCATGTGGTATGTACTGTTATTATTCCCATTTTCAGAAGGGGAATCTGAAGCCCCAGGAGATCAAGTCATTGGTGTGAGATTATTCAGGTAGTGAGTGTTGGAACAGCCTGGATTTAATCCGAGACACTTTGCGTCCAGAGTTTGTGGACACAAAGTTTGTCCACCAGCTCTGCACCCTCCCCTCTTCCTGGGCTCTTTTCTCCAGGCCACTTTACTCTGGACTCACTTGCCTCTTATCGGTCTGTAAAACTTCTCTAAAGCAAAGCCGTGGTGAATGAAATGCTGCTGTTTGGTGTGATCTATAAAAGGTTTGAGTTGTAAAATTATTTTTAAGTAGGACTGTGCTGTACCCTGTGTAGATTTGATCTCTCAGCCAAAGAAAATGAGCTCCTTCTATTGATTCCAATTAACATGGCTGCTGGGAGCCTTAGATACTACCCTCCCCGATGTGAATTCCTTCCGGCTGTGTTGAGATAGAGTGGTATCTCAGACTTGACCTTTGGAATAATACTTGCATTTATAGTTCTAATCTGAAAAAAATGGAGATAAGTAATTTGACCTTGCAATGACATTGGTCCAGAGTTGATCAAGTCCTTTAAAGACCTCAAGGTCAGAATGCCTATAGCCTGTGTACTCAAGGCCAAGGGTTAGTTACAGAAAGGTGGTATGTGAGGTGGAGCAGAGATTAAGGTCAGTGGTTTCCAAACTGATTATGGAACTGCTCTGAGGGGATATTCCAGAGAAAAACTTGGGGGTTGGGATGGGGGGGTGCCTGGCCTGAAATAGGGGTTCTCTGGGCCCCTCCTCACTTTCGACCAGTTGGTTTCAATCTTTTTATATAATAGGTCCTGTGGTAACATTCTGTTTAATGAGCCTTTCC
>NW_006791339.1:533499-541427 GCF_000442215.2 Lipotes vexillifer | reverse complement strand
GCTCCGGAAGCGCAGGGTCAGCGGCCGAGGCTCACGGGCCCAGCCGCTCCACGGCACGCGGGATCCTCCCGGACCGGGGCACGAACCCGTGTCCCCTTCATCGGCAGGTGGACTCCCAACCACTGCGCCACCAGGAAAGCCCTCTTTTTTTTTCTTTTAATAAATTTATTTATTTTTTCGACTGCGTTGGGTCTTCGTTGCTGTGCGCGGGCTTTCTCTAGTTGTGGTGTGCGGGGGTTACACTTCGTTGAGGTGCACAGGCTTCTCATTGTGGTGGCGTCTCTTGTGGAGCACCGGCTCTAGGTGCGTGGGCTTCAGTAGTTGTGGCTCGTGGGCTGTAGAGCGCAGGCTCAGTAGTTGTGGTACACAGGGTTTAGTTGCTCCGCGGCATGTGGGATCTTCCCAGGCCAGGGCTCAAGCCCGCATACCCTGCATTGGCAAGTGGATTCTTAACCACTGCGCCACCAGGGAAGTCCTAAAAGCTATTTCTTGTACTGCTCCTTTGACAGCTCAAAAGCTGGGCCAGCTACTAGGTGTGCTGGGCATTCGCTTCTTTTCTGCCTGGGTCTGCCCTTATTCCAGCCAGTGGTGCTGACCTGGCCATATTTCCTTTGCATTTAGGACTCCTCTGTGTGCGCTTGGAAAACTAAACACTGTTCAGGTGTTTCGGGGCAGACCTAAGTCAAGGCATCATACATTCTCAGCGTTCTTTGTCTTCATCTTGCGGTAAATCTGTACGGCTCCCTTTCGGTCATGACTTAGTTATGCATTGAAGGCAGCCTTGCAGAGAACAGGGAATACTCTTGTATCTGCAAAATAGAGCAGCTGTTCTCCCACCCAAACCTTAAGTTACCAAAAACCCCATTTTAGGAGAATGTGCATTTGAGAAATTTGTGACCAAAAGGGAAAGATGGCATTGGGAGACTGAGATCATGTTTTTTTATCCCCACCTGCAATACCATTTTCCTTTTTCACTTTCAAGAAAAGAAACCAGGAAATCAAATAGACAGATGAGAATATCAGTGACATTTTGCAGTTAGTAATAATGGCTGTCTGGGTAATTTCCATCTTATCATCCCTTGTTTACTGGAAACTTCTTTGGCTTTGAGGCAGGTGACTCCACTCACCTGAATGTTCAGTGCTTTTCCTGATCTTTTGTCTAAAAATTAGTTGCTAATCACTGACTCCTGAGTCTGTGCTGCAGAAACATGGCTCCACTGCCTGGGACGTCAGCTCCTTGGGCACGACCAGCTCTACAGAATGTATTGATGGATGTTTTTGTTCCGGGATTTGGTTTCCTGTCTCTCAGTTTTATCTCCTCTTCTCTCTGCCATTCACTTTACCTACCACTTCTATTTCTAACCCCGGTTTCTTTTCCCTCTAACTGTTCCCGATACGACCAACACATACCCTGAAACTGAAATTCTTATTTACAAAGATATATTGAAGTGATACACACTGAGACTTCCCACAAGGGAAACTTAGATTATTGTCCTGAAAAGACAAGTACTTAACTACTCTATTTACAGTACATATCATTCTCAAGAATTTGGAAGCAAATATTGGCTCTCAACCTATTTAATTACATATACAGAGATGTTATCTAAAAGCTCCTTTGGCTGCCCTGTACACATGTTGATATTTTTAACTTCACCTTTGCTTTTTGTTTCTAAGAAGACTTAGAGAATATTTAGCTCTCAAAAAAAAAAAAAAAAAAGCGTTCCTAAAAATTAAAAAAAAGAGTTCCTAAGAGAATGTAAAAGGCATGCCTAAAGATATTCGTTAGTAATACGTAACACTAAAGCAGTTTTCTGTCATCCATGCCAGTTTTTTCAATTATTTACTAGGATGAAAGTATTGAACTTGGTCTCAGTTAAGTCTCTAGGGTAGAGAATGGTTGTTGCTGAATATATATAATGTCATATAACACTTGGGTACCATGAAATGACACGAGGGAGGGGTTTGACCGTTGTCAAAGTTTGGCAAAAGTTTTCCTCATAAAGCTTCAAAGCAGGACAGATTACCAAGTGTACCTGACAGATGGTGCATTAAAATAACGAATTTTTACGTAAAAAAGGTCGCTTCACAGGATTTGCCCCAAGGTCAAGCCTACTGGTTGTATGTTTATAAAATAGAATCTGCAGAGATTAGTCCTCACATTAGATAATGAGACACAGGGAGAAGGAGGGAGGGAGGAGTTTGTCATTTATTCATCTCAGTCCCTTGACCTTGTTTTGCACATCTAACCATAGTGTCTTGGCAGAGAGCTAGAACTATACACTTCCTTATTTAATTCATTTTGTGCATTATTGTCTTTCCACTTTACGATGGATCCATTCTTTCTCCTTTGAATTCACTTAGAAGTAACGTTCATCCCAGAAGAGAGATGAACTTCTGGCTTACATTGTATGCTCACTCTGACTAGCAACTTCCTCCCAGGTAGTGCCATGCACTGCTTGGCTTGAGGGTGATTTTTTTTTTTTTTTGCGGTACGCGGGCCTCTCACTGTTGTGGCCTCTCCCGTTGCGGAGCTCAGGCTCCGGACGCGCAGGCTCAGCGGCCATGGCTCACGGGCCCAGCCGCTCCGCGGCATGTGGGATCCTCCCGGACCGGGGCACGAACCCGTGTCCCCTGCATCGGCAGGCGGACTCTCAACCACTGTGCCACCGGGGAAGCCCCGAGGCTGAATTTTTGAACTTAACCATGACTGGTTTACACAAATCCAGATATGCCTCTGGAGCCGAGGGCAGTGCCAACGTAAGTCTTTTTTCTTTTCTCCCTGCCTGCCAGCAGGATAACAGGATGGAGAAAGATGATAGAAAATGGGAGCGCATTTTAGCAGAGGCCCCTGTGTTTCTTGCACCGTCACTGTAGTGCGCCGACTTGATGAATCCCATTGAAAAGGTAAATTACAGACATTCATCTGCAAGTGATTTTTCAAAAGTCTTCATGTTAGTTAATCTCTTGTTGCTGCAACAAATTACCATGAATTTAGTGGCTTAAAACAACACGTGTTGGGCTTCCCTGGTGGCGCAGTGGTTGAGAGTCCGCCTGCCGACGCAGGGCACACGGGTTCGTGCCCCGGTCCGGGAGGATCCCACATGCCGCGGAGCCTGCGCGTCCGGAGCCTGTGCTCCGCAACGGGAGAGGCCACAACGGTGAGAGGCCCGCGTACCACAAAAAAAGAAAACAACACGTATTTATTCTGTGGATACAGAATATATGGGGGTCAGAAGTCCAAAATGGTTCTTATCTGGCTGAAATCAAGGTATGAGCAGAGCTGTGTTCCAGCTTCTCAAGGAGAGGATCCTCTTCCTCACTTTTTCCAGCTTCTGGAGGCGCCGGCATCCCTTGACTCATGGCTCCTTCCTCCATCTTCAAATCACTTTCTGACTTGACTCTTGCGCCTCCTTCTATTAGTTAAAGATCTTTGTGATTCCATTGAAGCCACCTACATAACCCAGGGTAACCCCTCAATCTTGAAATCATTAATTACATCTGCAAAGCCCCTTTGGCCGTGTAAGATAACATCTTCGCAGGTTCTAAGGATTAGGAGGTAGACATCTTTGGGGACATTCTCCTGCCTGCCATACTCATAGACCCACACAGTGTGCTAGCAGAGTTCACCTCCCTTGAGTTTCTAGCCCTCTGTGGACACAGGAGAAAGGTTTGGGTTTTTTTGTGTGTCTTTGCCTGATATTTCTGTCTTGGATGTTACTATTCTAATTTTAGTAAGAATTAACATCATCTGTGTTTGTGTAGACACCTGGGGGTTGATAGATGTTCAGGTTGCTAGTACTGATAATGTAATTACACAAGGGGAGAGGAGGTAGCACCTTGGCAATTGAAACCCTGTGAATCGTAGATAGAGGGGTTTTTTTGTTTTGTTTTTGTTTGGGGGTTTGGGGGGGGTCCACATCTAGGGGCATGTAGGATCTTAGTTCCCCCGACTAGAGATGGAACCAACACCCCCTGCAGTAGAAGCAAGGAGTCTTTGGACGGCCAAGGAAGTCCCTAGGTAGAGGTTCTTATTTTTTTAATTTATTTTTACATATTTATTTATTTGGCTTCGCTGGGTCTCAGTTGCGGCATGGGGGACTGTTTCAGTTGCAGCATGCATGCAGGATCTAGTTCCCTGACTAGGGACCAAACCCAGGTCCGCCTGCATTGAGAGCATGGAGTCTTAACCACTGGACGACCAGGGAAGTCCTTAGATAGAGGTTTTTATTTTTTATTTATTTATTTTTTTTGTTTTTTGTGGTACGTGGGCCTCTCACTGTTGCGGCCTCTCCCGTTGCGGAGCACAGGCTCCAGACGCGCAGGCCCAGCGGCCATGGCTCAGGGGCCCAGCCGCTCCGCAGCATGTGGGATCTTCCCGGACTGGGGCACGAACCCGCGTCCCCTGCATCGGCAGGCGGACTCTCAACCACTGTGCCACCAGGGAAGCCCAGATAGAGGTTTTTAAAACTTGCCTTATAGTGACCTGTTCAATGAACTCACAGAGTCTTCTAACTTCTGTCTTTTAGGCTTATGTACAGAAGTACATTGTGAAGAATCATTTCTACTATTACCTATTCAGATTTTCAGCCGCTTTGGGACAAGAAGTGTTCTACATTACATTCCTTCCGTTCACTCACTGGAATATTGATCCTTATTTGTCCAGAAGACTGACCATAATATGGGTTGTAAGTATTATTATTACTTATGAACCAGTATTATTTCCACAACAGCTACCTGCTTTGGTATTCAAGTACTCTGCATATATGCTCTTTACTAAAAATCACTTAGAGTTGAATTTTTACCCTGCTTTTCTTTGGGAAAATGGAAGGAAAGATTTAAAAGCTATGCGTAAATAAGACTATGAGAGAGGAAGAGATGATGTGCAGGAAAAGGACCTTTCTGAGAATCTATGAAGGGACAAAATGCTTCCTCCCAAGAAACCCCTTTTAGTAAAATTTGATCAAAAAAACAAACTAGGAGCTGTTGACTAATAATTCCTAGTGGTATTAAGTGTAACTACCCCATGTCTATTGGATACACAAAAGCACATAAGGCAGGGCAACTTCTCTGAGGAAGCTTGTAGTATTATGGGGGCAGCTGGTGTATACACGAAAACCCAATGATAATTCTGGGTGGAGAGGTGGAGCCCCTTCTGATGTTTTGTTTGGGACCCTATCGTTGAACTTTGTTCAGGATCAAATAAGTTCTGATTTTTATTATTTATTCATTTAATTTATTTTTGGGGCCTCATTGGGTCTTAGTTGCAGCACGCAGGGTCTTTGTTGAGGCATGCAGGCTTCTCTCTAGTTGTGGCGTGCAGGTTTTCTCTTCTCTGGTTGTGGTGCGCAGGCTCCAGGGCAGGTGAGCTCTGTAGTTTGCGGCATGCAGGCTCTCTAGTTGAGGCACGAGAGCTCAGTAGTTGTGGTGTGTGGGCTTAGTTGCCCAGTGACGTGTGGGATCTTAATTCCCCGCCCAGGGATCAAACCCTCATCCCCTGCATTGTAAGGTGGATTCTTTACCACTGGACCACCAGAGAAGTCCCTGATTTTTTTTTTTTTTAAACTGGGGGAGATGGTGGTTATTTGCAAGGCAGCAAGGCATGCTGCCAGCATCCAGACCCTGGGTTCAGGTATGCCTGGGTTCAAGTGCAGCTCAGCCACTGCGCTTGTCCATGTGCCCTTGTCCTGAGCCTGTAAAATGGTGTTAATGCACATCTCCCAGAATCATCATGAAGACATGCCTGGTGCATGCGAGGACTCTGCAAGTCGCCATAAGTGTGCTAACACGTGGTGATGAGTCCAAGAAGACGAAAGAGTCTTAAAGATCAACCAATTCTTAGGTCAAAGATGGTTTAGCCGGGAGAGCGTGCTTCAGGGACAAGGTTGCCTGCGCGGCTGTTTACCTGACTCAAGATTCTGCTCTGAAAACAGCTTCAGAAGTGCCTAGTCAAGAAATATTTTAGATTCCACATATGAGTGATATCATATGATATTTGTCTTTCTCATTCTGACTGACTTCACTTAGTATGATATTCTCCAGCTGCATCCATGTTGCTGCAAATGGCGTTATTTCATTCTTTTTTATGGCTGAGTAGTATTCCATTTTATATATGTACCACATCTTCTTTATGCATGAACCTCTCTACGAAACAGAAACAGACTGGTAGACTTCGAGAACAGACTTGTGATTGCCAGTGTGGAGGGCGGGGAGCAGAGGGAAGGACTGGGAGTTTGGAATTAACAGATATAAACTAGGATATACAGGATGGATAAACAACAAGGTCCTAGAAAAGAATATGAAAAAGAATATATATGTGTATAACTGAATCGCTTTGCTGTACAGCAGACATTCTAACACAACATTGTAAATCAACTACCGTTAAAAAAAAATTAAAAAGAAATGCCTGTTGTATCTAACGAAGCTGGGGTTCTCCGGCTGCTCTGCTCTGAGAAGCCGTGGCTGCACCCCTGGTGCTTTTATTTTTCTCATTTGTAGAATAAGTGAGAGGTGCCTTGATCAGGAGGCCTAAGTGCAGATATCCTAAAAGGCAGGGCAGAGGAGCAAAGCAGTGACGTGCTGGGTGGGGCACCTGGGCCATTGGGAGTGGCTACCCCTTACCTCCACCTGTGCCTGAGAGAGGAAAGACAGGCTGGTGTGGTCAGATCTCTTTTTCATGTGAAGTCTTTAAATGTAGGGCTTAAATTTTTAAAAGCTCTATATGCCAGTTGAACAAAGAATCCTTGAAGTCTAAACGTCCTAGGCTTGGTTTGAAGCCTCTGGCCTTGAAGAACAGCTAAGGTCCCTCGGGCTTATGGTTAAGATTATTTGGCCCCGAATTCTTCCTATTTGCTCCTTTTCTCTCTCAAACTACAAGCCACTTTTTCCTTTCTCCATGCCTGTCTCCCTTCCAGCCCTCTTCTGAAATCTAGCTTCCGTCTAAAAGTATGATCCAACGAGAATCTGCAAAAGCACAGGCATCTTGCAAAAGACGAGCATGTGTGCAGTTGTTCCTCTCCTTCTGGAAGCGGCTTCCATCCCTGCAGAGTGGTGATGTCCACTGGAGGAGCTGGGGCAGGAGAGGCAGGGAGCGGGGTGCAGTCCTTCTGTTCTTAGGACGTGAAAATGCACCCAAGACCCATAGTGCTTGAGCTTCTTTTCCTGTCATTTATTTTCTGAGATACCAAAAAAATAAATAAATAAAAATCCAACTTTTATGGTTGTCAAGTGGGGCAAATGATGCAAAATACTTCTAGTAACCTGGGAATATCTTATACTGTGTACAGTCAGTTCAAGGCAAATTGTCTTGCCCACTGAGGGTGGAAAACTTTTCCTGAGGGGCCGGGAAGATCTTTAGACCTGATGGGAGGCAGTGGTTAGGGGACTCAGATTGTCATTATGGGTTGTTATTTTTCACTTTGGAGTCCTCATTTCAAAGGGCTCAAAAGATTTCCCATTTGAGGTAGAATTACCGGTATTTTGTCAGAGAGTGGACAAATACCAGGGAGAGGGAAGAGCAACCTTTGACTATGCAGTTTGTCCTGAGCTTTGGCGATGTGCTATTTGCTTTCAGAAATGGGTGCATGGCCGGGTCCAATAGGCCCCCATGCAGAGAGGTATGTAATTCGTATCAGTGAAGCAATGTGTGCATTCCTGGCAGTTCCGGTGGAGGGAATAGTGGCCGGTCCAGGGTGGGGATGGAGGGAGGGAAGGAAGAAGGGGCAGAGGGCGAGAGGTAGAGGCTGGGGTGGGTGGGGGAGGGTTCGGAGGTGGGAAGGTGTTTGCTTTGTGCTCTGCTGCAGAGATAGATAATAATGAGAGAGGCTCGCTTTGGCTCCAGTGTTGAAAGTGGGTGGAGGGAAGGAAAATTCCTGATGGTGTTGGCAGTTGGGAGGGAAGGAGGGGTGGGTGGAGACAGGTGAGATTCTTTT
>NW_006791339.1:531165-533401 GCF_000442215.2 Lipotes vexillifer | reverse complement strand
GAGGCAGCCTGTCTCCTGTAAGGGATACCCCTAAACTAGTGGCTGCCTCTTTAAGGGGTGAGAGTGAAGAAATGTTAATTATATAAGGGGCAGAATTTGAAGTCCCCTAGCTTTAAACATCTTCTCTCACCCAAAATCCTTTGGAAGGCAGCTGTGTCCAAGAGTGCCTAAACCTCTTGACAAATTTCATATTAATTCGACAGTTGTCATTGGATGAAGTCTCAACAGGTTTTATTGCTTTTAAAAATAATCGTTTATATTAGGGGTGACTCATACTGTCTGCAGTAGCTTAGCAGAATTTATGGTGATATTAACCGTTTTCTCATCACAGTCATAATTGTGCCTCTTGTCTGTTGCACTTCTCATTGCTTTTGTTGGCATCTGTGTTCATTATTTGATCTTCATAACAATGGGTTGGTATCATTTTATAGAACATTATATGTTGAGGACTTACACGCCACTCAGTGTAATAACGCTTTACATATTTTACCTAATTTAATTCTGCCAGCAATCCTGAGAAGTGATTATTGCCAGTTTTACAGATTAGGAAACTGACATGTAGAAAGGATCACTTTGGATTAAGTGGATTTGATCCTGTCCCCCAAGGCCTCTTGTGCTAGAAGAGGGCCGCCACTCAGCTTCAAGTGTTAAAATGACTTGCCCAAGGTTCTCTTCCATTGCATATTTGCTATGATTGTATTTCAGGTTTGCCTGTATGGCATTTATTAACTCTATCTACTACTTAAGTGTCTTCCATAGGTCCTTCTTGACAAGTCAAAGGTATCTTATCCCAGAAAAGTTAGATAAGCTTTTTTTTAATTAGCTGAAAAACATCAGTGAGATATTTTCTTCTGTCACTTATCAAGGTTTTTAACCTATCATTGGATTCAATAGAATCTTCGACCTTGGGACAGAAAAGGCCATGAATGGGTTATTCATTAGATGCTCATAAAGAGATGTTATAGATAGTGCTTCACAGGGAGTCACTGCCCAACTGAGTGATTATCTGATCTCCTGGCTTCCACTGTGGTGTGGTGACAGCCCCACCAAAAAAGAAAATAGTACTGCTTGTGTCTTAAAAAGGTTAGAGGCAATTTCATGGAAACTGCATCGTGTTCAGCTTTGTAACATGAGGCAAAATCTCACTTTTGGCTGAATAAAGTTATTCTCCATTTTGTAAAATAATGCAAATATCGATACCACAACTGGTCCGTGGGAGGCTCATCTTCTCTATTCTTATGATACTTACATCCTGCCTCTTTTCACAGATCTTGCATGGCATTCAAGGTGAGATGCAAGAAAAAAATGGGAAATGTAGGTAAAATCAAAATTAGGGGGAATACAGATAGAATAGGAGATGAATGCCTAAAGTTGAGCCATGAATTTGTCTTTCAACTTTGTCTTGACTAATTTAAAATGAAATGACATTATTCGCTAGGGAAGAATAGGCTTATTCCTAAGAGAGGAAACCTCCTGAGGTAGAGTATTGATAGAATCATTAAGGATAGTGATGCATGTTGCTAAATTGTATTCCTAGGAATGTTGTTTGCTATCAGTACCCCTGATCAGCTGTGTGAGAGTACTCATTTTGACTCTTCCCCGTAACCTTTGTGTGTTCTCATTTTTTCATTGTTGATTAAACCAATGAAAAATGGTACCTCCATTAATTTTCATATATTTGTAGTGAAAATGAAAATATTTTTCAGACTTTCATCAGCCATTTGTGTTAACTCTTGTGAATTGTCAGTCTGTCTTTTGAGTATATTTTTAAAGGGCTTTAAGTTTTTAATTGCTTTTCAGCAGTTGTTAACGTAAAATGTATTCGACTATTGATCTTCCATGTCTCAGAGGCAATGTGCCTTTATATATAAGATTTTTAGAAATTTAAGATTTTGAGAAATGGTATGTAAGTTTATGGTATCAGCAATAGTGACCTAAGAAAATCCCTTAAAATTGAATTTCAGTGCTTTTATGCTGGGTGTTCACTTTAGTTTTAGGCGTGGACCTCACCACTCCTTGTTGCCCTACCTTTTGGGACCTCCCTGGCCCCTTTAATTTGAATTTGGGACTCCCATCTTTCAGGCACTTAATCTTTCTGGCCTGCAGTTTCCCTGGCCACAAAATAGCTTACTCAGGAGCAACCAGCCCTTAGAAAACCTGATTCTTTTTTTTTTTTTTTTCGGTACGCGGGCCTCTCACTGCTGTGGGCTCTCCCGTTGTGGAGCACAGGCTCCGG
>NW_006791339.1:528461-528871 GCF_000442215.2 Lipotes vexillifer | reverse complement strand
GCTCCGCGGTATGTGGGATCTTCCCGGACCGGGGCACGAACCCGTGTCCCCCGCATCGGCAGGCGGACTCTCAACCACTGCGCAACCAGGGAAGCCCAGAAAATCTGATTCTTGCTGCCTAAACTCCAGGAAGGTTTAAATTTGTCTTGGAGTTTTTCCTTGTCTTTTTTCCCCATTTGTAAACACTTCTTTTACCTAACATCAAAGGATACAGTCTCCACCATGCTAACCCATGTGTGGTTATTTTTAAGTCTTTGTCATCCTATGCAAACTGTTCTTGAATGTTGAAGATCTGGTTGCTTCTGAGAGTTTCTGGGCAGAGGGTTAATCTCTCTTCTGATAATTCGTGGGTTTTTTTTTTTAAGTCCCCTCAATCCATTTTAATTTATGGCTTTTTTTTTTTTTTTTTT
>NW_006791339.1:515115-527966 GCF_000442215.2 Lipotes vexillifer | reverse complement strand
CCCGTATCCCCTGCATCGGCAGGCGGACTCTCAACCACTGCGCCACCAGGGAGGCCCTAATTTATGGCTTTTGATGATCTCCTTGAATGGAAGCAAGGAGTGTTCATGTCAGGGGAGGGGGCCTGCTTCTGCCTCTGTCAGCAGCTTTGAGGTTTGGTCAGAGGTTCCTGATCCTGAAATACCATGAGAGGAACATGAGGCTGATGTTTATAGGGTGTTTTTTTGGTTTCCACTCAAACTAGCTCAGGAAAGGGGGGGGGGGTTGTTGTAAGGTTACAAGAAATCCCGTAGGAGCCAGAACCTCACAGGAGCTGATGTCACTGAACAGCTTGGTTTCTGCTACAATTAAGCAGTTGCTCCAGATCTGCTTCTTTACCTCCTGTTGCCAGCTGGTAACTTCCTGTCTCTTAGTTCAGAGTTCCAAGACAGTCTGACCCAGCTCACTGTGTAGCACAACTCCATCCATCTCGGGGTCAGTGCATATGTTGACTGTATTTCGTCCAAGCAGCTGTGTTGGGGGCGGTGATAGACAATTAATTGGGGCACAGAGCCATGGGCCAGGTTGAAACATCAAGAGACTTGGACTATAATCGTAGCAGTGAAACCTTGCTCAAGCCACTTCATGATTCTGGCCTGCAGCATCCCTAGCTTCAAAATGAAAGGACCCAGCTAGAGAATCTTTGGAGGCATATAACATGGTCATGACTCTTTATATGTTCGCTATGTGACACTTAAGAGATCCATCCATGGCATGGAGTAAGGAGGCAAAGAGTAAATGCTGGGCAGGGCAGGATAACATTTAAAAAAAAAAAAAAAAAAAAGGCCTGTCATCTCTTTTGCAGACCAAATGCTAATGCGGTTTTACATATTTTGTGCTGGGAACCCCTCAATATTAGACAGTACATTAGAAACGCATATCAAATCCACTGCTAAATATTTGTTAGGTAGTCTGCTGTTTTGTGTTCAACACGATCAAAGGAACGCTTTAAAAGGAAATGCTGAATTGCTTGGTGACTATAGATTCCATTTTTATGTACACTCAAAATCCCGGCGATAAGGAAGGCATAACAGCAGAAGATTCCTCTTGGCAGGTCCTTCCGTTCCTACTCTTGCAAGTCAAATTAACTTATGTTGGAGAGCTTGATGATGGATTTTACATCTCTCACGTTCTGGTTATTGGAAGATAGCTAGCTGATATCTACATTATAAAGTAGAGCTAAAATTTATATTTAAATTGTGCCTATGATCTAGTGTTTAACTGCAGCAGAGTCTAGGGCATTATTTTATAAACAGTTCCATAAATTGGTTAAGAGGTAGCTTTATGATCAACATGTCTAAATGCAGTGGTGTCTCTTTGGATGTGGGCAGGCTGCCATCTGGCTGTGTCACAGGGGAGTTTCTGAGACTGGGTAAGAGAGGAGTGCAAAACAGCCTGCCCCATCCCTGTAATTCACATCCCTTACACAGGGGTCAATTTTAGTGCCAAAAGATGACTTTTAATGTGATTATCTCCTAATCCTCTGTTTAAACCACTACCACCATTCACTTCAAAAGATTGCCCTGCTTGTTAAGTTGGTTCTTGCTTGAGATTAATGAGTCTTGAGAAGTATTCAACAATGGCCAGATTGTAACCCTCACTAACTTGCACTGAATGAAATGGAATTAGGTGTCAGAGATTCTGCCCAGTTCCTCTGAAGCAGAACCTTGTCATTTAACCTTAGTTAAATATTAAGTAAATGTCTCTAGGGTGTTTTGTTATGCAAACTGTATTGGTTTGGTTTTAAAACACAACAAGGAAATGTTTTGGTTTTAGCGTAGCTTTAAAAACAACAACAACCTTGAAAACTGGACTCAACAGATTTGGATCTCTGATTATCACCATCATTACCTGAAAAATGATCTGCCCCTCCCCCCGTTTTTGATGATGACTGGAGAATGTGCCCACAATCTTCCCTAACTCTTCTGCCACCCCACCCTCACTACTGTCCCGATTTTCAACCCCCTAAGACTTTCAGTGCTGGTTTTGGGTTTGCTTTGGTTTTGATTGAGCACCTCACACACAGAGACCAGCGCCCCTGACTCTCACCCCTGAGCATCACTTCTAAGTGCTTCACTTAATTTATCTCAGGATGTGTGATTACTTTCAAGCTTAGCTAGGTATGAGATTGTTTGAGACACCAGGAGCCTGGAGGCAGGATATCTTTAGGATGAAATTAGTTTGGATCTGCTAAGACAATGCAAAAAAAAAAAAATCATTTCATACAGAGTTTGGATATGCAGTTAGTCTTTCTCCTCTCCCTTTGGTTTTATCGTAGCTTTTAATGTCTTATCAAGAAAAACAAATAGCCTTTGCCAAGTTATATCCAGACCAGAAACCAAGGCACATCCGGCAGGGCAGAGCCTCAATTCACTTTCTGAATTCAGTTGGAGTCTAGGGCCAGGCCTGAGGCTGCTCTCCCCAACTGCCTGCAGGCGAGTCAGTCCCTAGGGGGTCTTTACAAAGCACCCTCCTGGACTGGACCTAGTCCCAGATTCTCTCCCATTCATTTGTAAAAAGGGAGGGAAAAATGAGCTAATCAATAGGCCACAGGGGCCTTTCTTTCAGAGGAAATTTTCAAATAAAATCTTAACAGTGCTCTATTTTTTTAACCAATCAATTCCATTTGCAAAGCTGCATTCTTGTTTTTTTTTGTTTTTTTGTGCGATACGCGGGCCTCTCACTGCCGTGGCCTCTCCCGTTGCAGAGCACAGGCTCCGGACACGCAGGCCCAGCGGCCGTGGCCCACGGGCCCAGCCGCTCTGAGGCATGTGGGGTGCGGTACGTGGGACTCTCACTGTTTTGGCCTTTCCCGTTGCGGAGCACAGGCTCCGGATGCGCAGGCTCAGCGGCCATGGCTCACGGGCCCAGCCGCTCCGCGGCATGTGGGATCCGCCCGAACCGGGGCACGAACCCGCGTCCCCTGCATCGGCAGGCGGACTCTCAACCACTGCGCCACCAGGGAAGCCCTCTTGTTTTTTTTAAATTAATTAATTAATTTATTTTGGGCTGTGTTGGGTCTTTGTTGCTGTGCGCAGGCTTCCTCTAGTTGCAGTGAGCAGGGGCTACTCTTCATTGCGGTGCACGGGCTTCTCATTGCAGTGGCTTCTCTGGTTGTATAGCATGGGCTCTAGAAGTGCAGACTTCAGTAGTTGTGGCACGTGGGCTCAGTAGTTGTGGCTCTCGGGCTCTAGAGAACAGGCTCAGTAGTTGTGGCGCACGGGCTTAGTTGCTCTGCGGCATGTGGGGTCTTCCCAGACCAGGGCTCAAACCCATGTCCCCTGCATTGGCAGGTGGATTCCTAACCACTGAGCCACCAGGTAAGTCCCAAAGCTGCATTCTTGAATGGGTATGATTCTCACAGCAGCTGCCTTCTGAGTCTTCTCTACCTGCCAGATGCTTTACATACAGGAACCCCATTTCACAGGTGAGAAAACTAAAACCCAAAGAGTAGTTAAGTGACTTACCCAAAGGGACACATCTAGTAAGCAGAATAGGTACATCTGTCTCCCAACCCCATGCATTCCTTTCCAGTGCACCATCTTGCCTCAAATGTCTAAATTCCTTTTCCCCCAGTTATTCAAGATAATAATTGGATTGGGCCTATTTGGTTGGAAAAGCTCCATATATTATCACAACCTCGTTAGCAAGTGCCCTATATGTGCAGCAGACTCATGTCACAGGTTCCCCAGGCATTTGTCCTGCAGTTCTCTGTGCTGTAGTCCCTTGTGTCGCCCCTCGCTTGTCACACTGTGTGTCCCAGACTCTTTACCCTCCCCAGAAGGCCAGGGCATTACAGGGACCTGGGAGAGGAGAAGGGCTTTGGTACCTTTGTTGGGGGCAGGGAGTAGGGGAAGGCCTGATGAGGCTGTCTGCCGACCCCACGGGCTTGTTGGGCCTCGGCCCACGTTCCGCTTCCTTATCCAGTTCTGCAAAGAGCCCAGTGGAAAAGGAGGAGTAGGGAAAAGATGGGCCTTTGTCCCACGAGGAGGTGGGGATCTGCGCTATGGGGACAATCCTTCCCTGAGGAACCTCTGGTGGAGGGGGGAGGAGCCTTGCACCCCTCAGCCCTTCTCCCATAGGATTAGGAAGTGGCCCCTATGCTGAGAAGGGGAAGGAAAGGTTTTTCCCAGCTAAGTGCTCTACCAATTTACAGCTGGAGAGGCCATACTGTATTTTGGCCTCTGGAATTTTCTGGAAGCTAGAGAGGTAGTAGACCAACCCAGTCTTGTTAACCTCATGGCGGTCACCTCTCTTCTTCCCTCTCCTTTCACCAGGGCAGCCCTGGGGCTTCCTTAGGTGCACCCTCTGCAGCCCCTTCTTCCCAGTGCAGACTACAGCCTTGACCTCCATTCCTTTCCTTCCGGGCCCAGCTGCCACCAGGCGCCAGTCAGCCCTGTTGCACCAGTGGCCTCAGTGGGCACGGTGGCTGGGAGGCTTTGTATTTGCTTGGGGGAAGCTGGGCCTCAGCCATCTGAGGGTTAATCTGGGAAACCGAGGCTGACCTCTCACCTAGGGTGCCCTCTCACTTTGGCCTCTTGCCTCCTGCAGCAGGCCTCGTGGTGCCCGAGGCCCAGCCCCAGTGCTCTCCTCGCTGGGCTTAGTCCAACTCGTGTGACCTTATTATGTCCCCTGTGAGGCGGAGTGAATATATCATTTTCAAGGAACCACAGTCTAACTACTTATGAACAAATAACACTGTGAAGATCCTAAACGTGAGCAGAGCCTCTGCGCCAGCCTACGGCTCTCTGTGCAGCCAGCCGTAGTCATCTTACTGAGTTCCAGCTGGGTGCTGGACTCAGGGCCGTGGACCCTATAAACATTATGGCATGAGGCATAGGCACTATTATTGTCATTTTAAAGGTGAGGGAGCAACATGGAAAGCCAGCCAAGTTGGTGTGGCCAGTAGGGAGCAGACTCAGGATCTGAGCCCATGACTGTCTCATGTCAGAATCCTGGTTATGAACCGCTGCCCTCACTAACCATTCTCCTTAATGGTGTTAAATATAGTCGAGCTTTTTTGTGTATTAAACATGCCCAATTAATTTTATTTTTCATTTTACAAGTAGTGAACTGTGTTACTAAAAAATTGAGAAAAGAAAAAGTTCCCTAAATCCTACCACATTTATTGATTTGAGGGTGATTCCCCTTTTCCATCAATTTGCCTGCCTGTCGCTCTGTCTATGCACTGTTTGATCACAGGACACAGTTTATATGATACTTTGTGATAAATGGTTTGATAGAACATGACTTGGGGTTCATGGTGCATACCTAAGAAAAAGAGGAATGAAACGGGGGTGACTCACGAATCTTTTAACCTAAAAGGAATCATTGAATCAAAGGATAGTTTCGTTACCTTATGAATTAGAAGATTGGGATTCTAATCCAAGTGAGAATTGTTCCACCTCTGTTTTACATAGTACATGTTTTAGTGAAATAGAGGGAGATGCCTTGGAGTGGGGGGAGATGGCCAAGCTGGGATGGGCTCATAACTGCTGGCTGGTGGGTAATCAGTTAGTCCAGAGTTTCTTAATAATTAGCCAAGTGGGACTTCCCTGGTAGCACAGTGGTTAAGAATCCGCCTGCCAATGCAGGGGACACGGGTTCGATCCCTAGTCCGGGAAGATCCCACATGTCACAGAGCAACTAAGCCCGTGCACCACAACTACTGAGCCCATGTGCCACAACTGCTGAAGCCCAGGCGCCTAGAGCCTGTGCTCCGCAACAAGAGAAGCCACCGCAATGAGAAGCCCACGCACCACAACAAAGACTTGTCCCCGCTCACCGCAACTAGAGGAAGCCCACAAGCAGCAACGAAGGCTCAACGCGGTCAAAAATAATTAATTAGAAAAAAAAGATAGGGTTTCCCCGGTGGCTCAGTGGTTGAGAGGCTGCCTGCCGATGCAGGGGACGCAGGTTCGTGCCCCTGTCCGGGAAGATCCCACATGCCGCCAGAGCGGCTGGGCCCGTGAGCCATGGCCGCTGAGCCTGCGGGTACGAAGCCTGTGCTCCGCAACGGGAGAGGCCACAACAGTGAGAGGCCTGCGTACCGCAAAAAAAAAAAAAAAAAAAAGGTAAAAGTCACTTGGCTGATTTTTCTTTTATCTCTGGCCTCAGTTTGGCCATCTCTGAAATGTGGAGTTGAACAAAATGACCTCTCTTATTTTGAAAGTTTTACGATTATATAAATATTGATGGTGATGTGTTTTTTAAGATATTCTGTCTTTTTAATCATATGTTCCGGCTTCAACAATGCATCTGGCCCTATACAGTTTCCCCCACATGACCTCCACACGCCTTGGGTTGGCTCCTACCAGTTTTCTTGGGGTCCCCATGAGGAATGATAGTTAGTGATTCTCTGAAAAAAGTCCTGAGACCCTTCGTTGGCCCACCAAATCTGAATCGCTAGAAATCACTTGGCCCTGCAAATGCACACCAAGGGTGGGAGGGTTTGGTGAGGGTTAAGGGCTGTCCTAGTCCGGGCACAAAGCAATGGCAAACATTAAGCACACAGTCTTGCTCTGAGCTTCTGTGTGTGTGTCTGTGTGTATAACAGGGAAGAGCCAAATCTGACTACGTATCGGATCTGTTTCGTTTACTTTAACCTTTGCTTCCTGTCGCTTTTGTTCGCTAAAAGGATACTGTCTATACATAATGGCCTGCCTTGGGGAGCCCTGCCCCTCCGCCTGAATGTTAAACCAAAGTGCCTTTGTTCAGGGAAACATCCGGACCCTGTCCACCTGTGGATGGCTGCAAGAAAGAAATTAACACCCCCCCTCCCCCGAGGCTGGCCATTGCAGGGGATATTTGCAAAACTTGTGGCCTTTTTACTTCACTTCCTCATCTCCTCCCCCTCTCTGTGCTATAAAAGAAACTGGCATCCAAACCCAGATAAGATGGTTATTTTGAGACTTTAGTCTGCCATCTTCTCGGTCTGCAGGCTTTCCGAATAAAATCGTCTTCCCTGCCTCAACACCTCGTCTCTGATTCGTTGGCCTGTCGTGCAGCGAGCAGAGCGAGTTTGGACCCGGTAACGTGTGTGTACACATAAAAATCCATTGTTTGCATTGCATATGCTCCAATTTAACTAGAAAAAGATGTTATGTTTTTGTTCCTCTTAAAATTAAATTTATTCTGGCATTCACAGGCCCTGAAATCAGAAGGGAAAAAAATGTTTCGATTTGAAAATGTTTTTCAGATACGTAGCAATTCGACTCTAGGGGTTGGGACACGGTTTTTCCAGAAACTCCAACTTGGAGATTAGCAACTGAGAAGCAGTAAGCTGGCTTCCTAACACTGATTAGCAAATAAAGGCTAAATGAGTGAAATAAGAGAGCTGATTTCTTTATTAGGCCATAATAGAAGGTTTAGTCAAAGGAGAAAATGAAACTCTGGTTTTAATACTAACCCTACAATCCACGGCACACCTGTAAAGGGGCTGCCACTGGACAGGAGCCCTTCCCGGCCTGACCGTGCCCCAACGAGGGCTTCTTTTTTTTTTTTTTTTTGCTGTACGGGGCCTCTACTTCCACTTTGTACAGACAGCTAATTCTCTATCTTAATCAGCTTGCGATGCTATAAAAAAAATCATGATGCATGGCTTATAAACAGAATTTTACCCCCACGGGGGTTTTTTTTTTTTTTTTTTTTTGCTGTACGCGGGCCTCTCACTGTTGTGGCCTCTCCCGTCGCGGAGCACAGGCTCTGGACGCGCAGGCTCAGCGGCCATGGCTCACGGGCCCAGCCGCTCTACGGCATGAGGGATCTTCCCGGACCGGGGCACGAACCCGTGTCCCCTGCCTCGGCAGGCAGACTCCCAACCACTGTGCCACCAGGGAAGCCCCGAGGGCTTCTTAAACCTGGGTTATGTGAAATAAAAGTTGAGGAGTTTTCAGCATTTGTCTACATAATTGGGGAAAATATTTAGCTAGAAAGAATGGATACAGGGCGATGGATTGAACTGCTCTCCAGTTTTCTTTAGCCAACAAAGACCACAATGGGGCAGTTTTATGAGAATTCATTAAAAAAAAAAAAAAAAGATCAGGGGGCTCATTCACTTGGGTGAGCATTCCAAAACAGCTCTTTGAGGCTTTAACCCACTGGGGGCTGGATTCAGAAATTTACACCTGAATTTGTACTGTAGAAAGCTTTTCAAACGTGTAAGACTGGGTTTTATGCTTAAAAAAAAAAAAAAAGTCTACTAATCTACAAAGAATGCTAGACTATTTCCCCTACAGGGCAATCAAAAGGGTGTGTCTTTAACACGAAAAGGATTAAATCATTATAACTCTGTCAAGAGCCTGAGTTTCAGAAAACCAGGTGCCTGTCTTTATTTAAAACATCTTAGATGCCTAAAAGGATGTCTAAGCGTGTGCTAATCTGTTATCTAGCTCTCTTATGGATATTAATTTTGTCTAACCTTATATACATTCATGAGGAATATATTTTAAGGAAAATTTATAGAAGAGGCATAAAACCACCTAGAGCCTTTTTAGTGTGTTATCTTTAAGATTAAAATATAAAGAGCCATGCATAGGATGTGCTTGGTAAGTGGAACAGAGTTTTTGTGGTGGAAGTTCTAGAAAACTCAAGGTGAAGGGACACCCGAATCAAACCTAGACAATGTTAAATACTCCTTTGTGGTCACCTGGACATTTTTCAACCTTTGCAACCTGAAATTCTGAGACTATGTATATTTAAACACTGGACATTGATCCAAGCAAGAAAACAAGCATAGTAATCTTTTTTTTAAACAATTTTATGTATGTATGTATTTATTTACTTTTGGCTGTGTTGGGTCTTCGTTGCTGTGCGCGGGCTCCAGTTGCAGTGAGCGGGGGCCACTCTTCGCCGTGGTGCACAGGCCTCTCACCGCAGTGGCCTCTCCCATTGCGGAGCACGGGGTCTAGGCACATGGGCTTCAGTAGTTGTGGCTCGCGGGCTCCAGAGCTCAAGCTCAGCAGTTGTGGCGCACGGGCCCAGCCGCTCCGTGGCATGTGGGATCTTCCCCGGCCAGGGCTCGCACCCGTGTCCCCTGCATTGGCAGGCAGACTCCCAACCACTGCACCACCAGGGAAGCCCCAAGCATAGTAATCTTTTGAAGGTGTCTCCTAAAACATCTTCTGAATCCTGTATTTTTACAGATTCAAACTCCGGTCTTCACTTGTAGTTTTTTGTTTGGTGGTCTTATAACCCTGAGCCTAATTCATTAGTTATCACCAGTAACGGAATATCCCATCCCTAAACTATTTACTTCTAGCTGATGCCGGAAGTGCGGCCTCTGTGCACCCATGCCGAATCAAATCTCGGAGACAAAGTTTTGGGTGATGTAGAAAAGAATTGCTTTGCCAGGCAAAGGGAGACACAGTGGGTTCCTGCCCCAAAAAACTGTGTGTCCCAACCTGGAAGCCTTTGGTGAGGATCCTTATAGCAGTGGTTCAAGGGTGGGGTTGCTGAGAAGAATTAGGGTGTGTGCAGCGCGTCCACTCCTTTAGCTGGCCTCAGGTCATGGAGGCTGAACAGAAAGGCTCCCATGCCCAGGAGCCCCATAAGGTCCTGCTTGGTTTCATAGGTGCACCATAGCCAAGTCTGAAAGAAGTAAGTGGTGTGAAAACATGCTTGTCTCTTAAAATGATGAGGTGATACAAGGGTGCGTTTGGTCTCACACCAGCACTCCGTCTCCACTGTAAGAACAGCTGGACGTAACTCTATAGAAGTAGGCTCTGTAACATATCTGTATCTAAAATATGATGTCAAGAGCATGTAAATAAGAAAGAAGTTCCATGAGTCAGTCATTGTTTCTAAAAATAAGGTTTTTAAAAAACATACAACTCCACAGATGGCAGAGCACTTCCAAACATATTTTTATCTCAATCCAACATCATTTTTGTAAGCTATTAATATCTACATTTACATAAGATGAAACTAAGGATGAGATATTAATATCACACGGACCTCATTCTCACTCCAGCCGTCTTCTTACTTCATCTTCCTGTGTCAAGCCTAAAATAAAGGTTCTCTTTGAAGCAAATGAAGAATCTTTGAAAAGGGCCTAATAGGCTAGACAGTGGGTGGTAGATTTAGAGGGAATATTGGTGGGTGGGAAAATGCACCCCTCATGAAAGTTCAAAGGAAAACAGTTGTACAGCTAGCTTCATAAGATATGTTGCATCAAAGCTGAGCAGGATATAAAGACATCTAAACATTCAGGAAAGACTGGACCACTTTGGGGGGCGGGGGGTGGTTCTTTTAATTTTAAAGGAAAGTTGGCTCCTTTTCACTCAGTGCTGGAAGTCTTGGCTTCACCTCGTGTCAGCTTCTCAGGAAGCCCCTGATGGCTCTTGTTCAGCTGGCCCTTGTCGACTGAAAAAAAATACACAATGTGAGAGTTGTGAGTTAAGTTATATTTGGGGCAAAATGAGGACTGTAGCCCGGGAGACGGCATTTCAGACAGCTCTGAGAAACTGCTCCAAAGAGGTTGGGGGGAGGTCAGTATATATATGGTTTTGGTGAAGGGGGAGTACATGCAATCAGGCACATATATTTTGCGGAAGGTTTCTGCTAGTCACAAGGAGCAGACGTCATCATGAAGGATTTTCGTGCTTTTCTAGATCCGAGGAGATACAAGAATTGGGCTCATAAAATCTTCTCCTGAAAATATCTAACTATCTGAAGACCTGTCCTTACCAGTTTTCCTAGAGCACAGAGTGCCTCATTCCTGATCTCCACCCTGAACTCCTTTCAGAGGGTGTTGAAGGTCAGCAGCTGCAGTGGCTCATAATCTGATCCTTGTAGAGGTAGATGGCAAGTGCCAATTTGTAGGTGACACCCTCAGCCTAAGAGTCGCTGATGGTTTGAGATCCTGAAGGGGTTTGCCATTGCCAGAGTTTATCTTAAAGTACTTTCACCCTTTTTACATCTACATTTTCTCCTGCAAATCAAAACCTGATTAGATAAAGCCCTAAATACGCTCTTTGCTTAAAAATAAAAGAAAGAAGGTGACCCTGCTGAATTTTACCAGGGCCCTGGCTGTACTCCTGGAAGACAAACCATGAAGATAATTCACCTACCCTTTTGTGTTCTAGGAATGGTTTACTACAAGGAACCGTCCTTCCCCATGTGACTTAGACAAGACTTAGAGGTCCCCCACCACCCACCTTGTTTACCTGTGACAGGGTCAGTCACGGACCCTCCAATTCCCACTCTTTGTCTTATAAATGATTTGAACTCCATCCCCACTGGCCAATCTGGACAAAACACCTGCTACCCTGACTTGACCAAACTCAAGTTAAGCTTCTCTCCATTGCCAGACCCCTGAATTTTGACCCATTCTCGCCCAGCCAGCACACAGCCCCTCCCGAGGATAAGCTGACCTCAGGGTAAACAAGCTCTGATCTACTGTCCTATCCACCTCCCCACACCCAGGAAACATCTTTCCAGCCTTGATCATCCCTCTCTATAAAAGAAAAGCCCTTTTCTGCCCGGTCTTTGAACACTCACAGGTCTTATGATCAGAGAGGTCTCCCAGTTGCAATAGTCCTTTCAACTAAAGCTATCCTTGCCTGAATCCAGATTGTTTTTTATTTGATAAAGACAATAAGGAAGCAGAGAATTCAACCTGGGAGTCCCTCCACGTGCTGTACTACAGTTCTCACTTTGCAAGATCATTTGCAGCAAAATTTACTCTGTGTTTACTTCCCTTATGCAACATCCAATCTTTTGTATTGCGGAATAGCTTTCAGAAAGGCATTTGAATTCTTCCTCTAACCAAAGCACCATTTGAAAAACAAAGAAAACGAAAAGGAGTCATTTTGCTTAGGCTAGTATTTCACATACACTTGAGACTAGATTACTGCTCAAACACAAAGTGATTTCCTAACTTTGTAGTTATAGCTCCAAATCACAAGCGTCAGAGATAACTATATTCAAATGTAACTGCAAAAGCAACTTCCACCCCCCACTATTTATTTTTATTCTCTCTCGCTTTGTATATTTGAGAGCTGGCTTTCCCAGCATTAACTAGAGAGGTTGAGAATTTGCTGTAAGGTACCTCCTTCTCAGCTGTGTCCAGTCAGTCACCTTGTTTTATTATTGTTTCTAAGGAATAAATAGTCCACAAAAAATATGGGTTTTAAGGAGTGCTGTATCATTTTAAAATAATACATGGAAAGTCAGTTTTAATTCTATTAGGACACCTAGGCTGTTGATTAACTCTATCAAATATGTATTCTACTTTGTGTACCAGTTAATTCAAGGACCTTAATTTAACCAGTTGTATGATCAGGTCTGTAGTAATGCAGCGCGGAATATTTTTTCAGTCCTAAATATTCTAGTATATAACTTAGAAGTTATATGCTAGGATTTACATAGTATTAAAGAAGTTGTCCCATGGTATTTTTTTTTTTTTTTTGTCCCATAGTATTTTGTATACTGACTACAAGCCGTTAAGTCCCAAGTTGTTAACCAATAGAAGTGACTTCTTTTCTCTAATTTTTTCATGAGCTTGGGATATCCAAAGAGCAGGACTTTTTTTTTTTTTTTTTTAGGAGTTTATTTATTTATTTTTGCTGTGTTGGGTCTTCATTTCTGTGCGAGGGCTTCCTCCAGTTGCGGCAGGCGGGGGCCACTCTTCATCGCGGTCGGTGCACAGGCCTCTCACTGTCGCGGCCTCTCCTGTTGCGGAGCACAGGCTCCAGACGCGCAGGCTCAGCAGTTGTGGCTCAAGGGCCTAGCTGCCCCACGGCATGTGGGATCCTCCCAGACCAGGGCTCGAACCCGTGTCCCCTGCATTAGCAGGCAGACTCTCAACCACTGC
>NW_006791339.1:502964-514404 GCF_000442215.2 Lipotes vexillifer | reverse complement strand
GGTACGCGGGTCTCTCACTGCTGCGGCCTCTCCCGCCCCGGAGCACAGGCTCCGGACGCGCAGGCTCAGCGGCCACGGCTCACAGGCCCAGCCGCTACGCGGCATGTGGGATCCTCCCAGACCGGGGCACGAACCCGCGTCCCCTGCATCGGCAGGCGGACTCTCAACCACTGCACCACCAGGGAAGCCCCTAGAGAGCTTTTTAAAATGGAATTGTTCCCCATCTTGAGTGGTTCCCCAGTGGCTCTGATGGAAATTCAGGACACAAATTTGGTCAAGATTTCACCAAGGTTTTTTCAGTATGAAAGTAGTAATTCTATATGTTTCTGAACTGTGAAGGGATCTTTGAACCAGAAAGCAGATTTTATTTGCCTTTTTAAAAGAGCCTCAGGTCTCTTTCTTATTTTGTAATTGATGAGCAACAACTATTAAATTTCATTCGTTCATTTAAGAAACATCTGGCAAGGGCCTATTATGAAATACTATGCTAAGTGCTGGGGATTAAGCAACGAGCAAGACAGACTCCATCCTGCTCTTCTGAGGTTTACTTGTAGGCAAAACAGAGAGTAGCAAGTAAATCCATACAGAAATTAAAGATTATACCATTGTTGTTTGGGATACGT
Source organism: Lipotes vexillifer (assembly GCF_000442215.2). Lineage (NCBI taxonomy): Eukaryota > Metazoa > Chordata > Mammalia > Artiodactyla > Lipotidae > Lipotes > Lipotes vexillifer. The sequence continues at coordinate 513,781 of NW_006791339.1, read as the reverse complement.
CAGGTTGAGAGCAGAGACCTACTTTAGAGAAGGTGGTCAAGAAGAGGGGTACTTGGTGCTAGTTTCACTTAAGCCTTGAAGGATGAACACTAGCCAGCCAGCTGAGGGGTTGGGGGACAAGGCTCCAGGCTGAGATAAGCAGAAAGGGCAAAGGTCCAAAACTGAGCCGGAGCCAGGCACTGTCCCAGACTCTGGGCCGAGCATCCACTTGGGGTGGGGATGAGGCTGATAAAATCAAAATGTATAGTCTAAGTGCAGGCAGGCTAGAGTTCTATGAAGAAAAATAAAAGCAGGGTATGTAGACAGAGTGGCAAGAGGCAGCTGTCTTAGGTAGGGTGGTCAGGGAAGGCCTTTCCATGGAGGTGGCTTTTGGTACACGGGGCTGGTTTTACTTATAATTTACTTATAACTCACCTTTAATTTGCTTATGGCAAATCTAGAATGTTCAGAATGTATCAACCGTCTTTGTGATTGATTTGTGTATTCATTTGGAAACCAGTGTTCCCAAGCAGTCTAAATGGCAAGTAAGCCTTCTAAGAACACAGCTGGATTTTAAGTGGAAAGCCACCTTCGAGTTGGTCTTTTCCAACTCTAACACCAAACATTTGCTGTGATTCAAATCTGGTAAAAGCCACCTCATCAAACAGTTCTGTAAAATTGCTGGCATTGCTCACCATCATAGGGACCCCAGCCTGACAGTGGAATGTGGAAATTGCAGAGGAAAGGGCTCCGAGAGAAGAGCATGGAGGTGCCTGTTGGCCCGGAAGGCTGAGGCTTGCCAGCTCACGTCAAGCTTCTCTCATTACAAAGGGTCACGGGGAGGTTATAGCCCCAGTTACAGTCCTGTTGGGGAGGTGCTGACGGTGTGATCAACAGCCCCTCCTAATAGCTAGAGTTAATCACTCACTGACCGACTGGAAAATCAATGGCGGCCTGCTCTCTCCCCCTCCACTCCGCCTGTGTTGGTCCAGCCTCCTTCCTTCGCTCCCTGCGGTGAACAGGCGTCAGGAAGGGAATTCTCTTGGATTCTTGTCCCTTCCTGCTCAAAGACTGACTCTACAGGAGGACAGTCATCTAACTCCAGGGGAGGAGGACCCATTCTCTGCCTTGGGAGAAACCTTGTAATGAATATACCGTGTCAAAGATGAGAAGGAAGCAGCAAAGACAGGCGATAAGGGGCGGGAGGGGGTGGGAGTCTTTTGGAGGAAAGACATGATTGCAGCCAAATGAAAAGGAAACTTGATTTTCGGAGAGGATGGGCTAGAGAATATTTACATGTCTCCAACCCCTTGTCAAATGCACTGTAATCTTAGTTTTTAGAATATTTTCCTTTCAAGAGGTGGTGAGTTACATTTTTTTTGGTTGCACTTTAAAAGTCGATGTCACTAAGTTTACCCCAAACAGGCCCTGTCACAGGGCTTACTAGGCCAGCGGGTCTCTTGGCAGGGAGGCTGAGGAATCAGGATGCTGGCGCCCTGGACCAGAACTGAGAATGGTAAGCTCTCACCTTGGGCCTGACCAGGTGTATGTCGGAAACTTGGCTTGTCAGAAATGTGTTACCAACAGGAGGAATTAAATTCCAGGGCCCTCTGGCTGAGAGGTTTCATTCCCGAGTTGTGAGAGCCTCCACCTGAACTTCACAGCCATGCAAAAGAGATTGTCACAAGGTTTATACGCTTCCCAGGAGGGAGGTTAAATCTCAGACCAGGGCCCGTTACTTTACCAAGTGAGAGGTGAAGTCGGGGTTCCTGATCGTGGTGAAGAAGAATAGTGCTGTCATGACAGTGTGGATCCTAACTTTTACTGGAGTGTCTCTGATTTCCTTTCGGAAGGAAGAGAAGTGATAACCAGGAAAGGTGGGGGGCAGGGTAGTGAGGAGTGTTGGGGGTACTGATAGACATACAGCTGATTGAAGGTGTTATGGAAATAGTATACTCAGGTCTCTAGAATTTAGACCGACATTGGAACACAGAGTTGGTAGCCACCCCTATTCACAGTCATCATGTTGACAGTCGTTCAAAAGGAGTGGGAAATTGGCTTTGCCAAGTGTTGATAGCACAGCCTTTGACGTCAAGCTGAGAATGGAAATGGATGTTGTGTAAAGTCATAAGAGAGTCCGTTTGGCTGTTCCTCCAGTGAGTTGAGTAGATAGGTATCCAGGGCGCCTTCGCCGACAACCAGCATCGTCTGCGTGGTCCTAAGTGAATTTTCTTTCCTACATCCTGTGATTATGGCTCCCATAATTTTGTTAGCCTGCATATTGAGTTTTTATTCTTAGGCATTTCCTCAGCTCTCCATTTCCTCCCCAGCCTCTTAACTGGTCATTTTGTTTGCTCGTGGACTGCTGTGTGACAGAGCATCTCATCGTTAAGTGGCTCTTCTCACCTCCCCCCCCTTCCGCATATGTGCAGATGTTCTAGCACAAGGAAGTGCAGCCAGCAATACCAGCCTTTAGAGACAAAGAACACCTAGACCGGAAGGATCGGGGACAATTATCTGCCGTTCTTATCACCAGCTAGTTCAATGTTAAGTTACTTTTGCCAAGTAAGAGAAGGGAGGAGGTCTGGCATGTGTGAAGGGGACCAAATCCAGACAGATGGAAGGCCCCTAACCCTGGAACTACCTCAAACCAGGGGCATCAGGACGAGTGCTTCTCCGACATTGCTTTCACAATGAGAAATGGTTTTAATTCCCTGCGGTTACAGCAAGAGTTGTGTGAGCCTGCCTGCAAATCCACATTTCTTTCACTCATAAAGACTGAGAAAACATGTCTTAAAAATGATGGTCAGAGGGGCTTTCCTGGCGGCGCAGTGGTTGAGAGTCCGCCTGCCGATGCAGGGGACAAGAGTTCGTGCCTCAGTCCGGGAAGATCCCACATGCCGCGGAGCGGCTGGGCCCGTGAGCCATGGCCGCTGGGCCTGCGCGTCCGGAGCCTGTGCTCCGCAACGGGAGAGGCCACAGCAGTGGGAGGCCCGCGTACCGTAAAAAAAAAAAAGTTACCTTACTTGACAGTAAAATGCAGGTTTTAAAAAGTTTCTCAGAGTAAAAGCACATTTATTATTGAAAAATTAGAAAAATGTAAGTACAAAAAGTTTTAGAAAATTATCTGTAATATTGCCACTAAGATATAATTACTATAAACATTTTAGTGTATATCCATATTCTCCTTTTTCAAAAAAAAAAAAAAAAAAAAAAAAAAAAAAATGGTACCACTACTGACAGAGGGTTTACTCTGTGTAAGTTCTGTCTTTTAAGACTTATTCAATTACAGAGTTGAATTGCCTTTTAAAAATATGGATAGAAGCGCATAAAAAGTTGTACTCTGTCTTATTTTGAAACTTGATGTTAAATGATACATAATTGATTTATTTCTACTTGAAGGAAAGATGCCCATTCAAAGGACATCACTTAGAGCATCCCTTTGCCCTAATCACCTACTCTGGAACATTCTGCTTTGGGGAGGCCTAGGGAAATTCTGAGAGTTTTTTTTTTTGATTCTGGGAAAAAAGATCTCTGTTCAGACCAAATGACCCATTAAAAAATAAGCAAAAAAAAAAAAAAAAATAGACAAAAAAGGATGAGAGTCAAGAGCGTGATTGTGCAGTACAATGAGGACGGTCGGGAAGTCCTTCTGTTATAGCAAAAGCTATATAGTGAAATGATGTTGAATCATATGTTTTATTAAATATATTATGAAAGATTTCAAACGCCTTAGGGCTGTAATAATACAAAGAGAGGAGAAGGCTGGTGGTGAATTCTTGTTGTTTTATTGTAAGTGTTAAGAGTGTAGATTTATATTGGTCCACTTATCTTCAGTACTCAAGTCTACCTTCAAGAGAGATGTGAGGCCAGCTGTTCTGGGACTGTTCCCACTGGAAGCTGACAGAGGGCTCAGTCCCTGGTTGTTTCGGATCAATGTGTAAATTACAGACCACCAGGGGTTTTTTGTTGTTGTTTAGTTCTGGGGTTTTTTGGTGATTACAGTGTGCGGGATTATAATGTCAATTTTATGTGTCCCCATGGGTTTTATTTCCTCATCTGTGCCCCCAGTGTGCACAGTGTGGATTTTATTGTTGATACCAATGGTACACAACAAAGGAAGACTCTTAAGTCCCCCCTTTGTCACCACTCCTGATGGCACCTCTATAGAGAGGATGGAAGATTCTTGGCATATTGGGGGTAGAATTGAGGCAGGGATTCCTCCGTGGCTGAGAGCCTCTCTCTGCCCATCATGCCTTTGCAGGGGAGGACAGTCCAGGACTCTGACTCCTTAGAGGCCATGTGGACTGTCAGGTCCCCCATGTAGTTGCTCTGGCCAGATTCATGGTCATACTGAGGAATATGTTTGATGACGTGCTTGTTGAGGACAGTACCCATGCCAGCATCAAAATCTGAGACTATATTTAATTGACATGTGTACTTAAATGCCTTTGTGTGTGTGTGTGTGTGGCTGTGGCCTTGGCTGGCTGGGTTACCCACAAAGACCTGTGGCAGCACACTTGGAGATGGGAATAGTTTGTGGTTTTAATCAGAAAAGAAAGTTGAACATGGCATGTGGCTAATGTCTATTGCATTTGTGCTTTCAGGGGTCTGTAAAAATAAAGGTTTTGATCTTTCAGTATTATTTTGCAGTTATTTTTTTCTAGGGTCAGCAGGACTGACAATTAATATACTTAGATATGACCCAGCAATCCCACTACTGGGCATATACCCAGAAAAAACCATAATTCAAAAAGACACATGCACCCCAATGTTCATTGCAGCACTATTTACGATAGCCATGTCATGGAAGCAACCTAAATGCCTATCGACAGATGAATGGATAAAGAAGATGTGGCACATATATACAGTGGAATATTACTCAGCCATAAAGAGGAACAAAATTGGGTCATTTGTAGAGATGTGGATGGACCTAGAGACTGTCATACAGAGTGAAATAAGTCAGAAAGAGAAAAACAAATATTGTGTATTAACGCACATACGTGGAATCTAGAAAAATGGTACAGATGAACTGGTTTGTAGAACAGAAATAGAGACACAGATGTAGAGAACAAACGTATGGACATCAGTGGGGGAAAGAGGGGGGTGGGGGTGGGGGTGGGGTGATGAATTGGGAGATTGGGATTGACATGTATACACTGATGTGTATAAAATAGATAACTAATAAGAACCTGCTGTATAAAAGTAAATAAATAAAATTGAACAAAATATATATTAGAAATGTGAGGGAGGAGTCTAACAGTAAGTTTTCTTAGCAGTGATTACATTGTTATCTGAAGCAAGGCTTATTTGTTTTTGCATGAAAAACTCAAATGGCACACAAGACACCCACCCCAGCCCTCAGTTCTAACCCACAGTGGATCCAGTATCCACAGTTCCCCATGTAACCTACATGCATTTACTTATAAATACATATTTTAAATTACAGATGGGATCAAAATATACTCTTGCTGCCTTTTGCTTTTTTCATTTAACTGTATATCTCACAGTGTTTTATTAACAGTTGCATAAATTAACTGGTGTCCTGTCATGAACATTTAGAGTTGTTTCCAGGTTTTTGTGGTTGATTAGCTGTCCGAAGGAAGGTGGGCTTATTTTAACTTTTGTATGCTCTACATTTCCTAAGACTGAAGACACCAGTTCCCTCAATGGGCATCATTTTGGTTGTGACATCTATCCAGTGGTGAGTAAAGGACACTGGTCCCAGGCTTCTGCTGGACTGTTACTGGTGGAATGGTGTGGATAAGAATTTAGCAATTGTCTCATCAGATGTGACATCTTAATCTCTTAGCCCCAAGGGCAGCCAGGTGGCCTCTAGTGAGTGTTACATGGATATAATGGGTTAGGATCACAGAATCTGGGTTCTTTAAAAATAGGTATCTGGTCTCAGTAATAATTGTCATGCCAGGTTGGGGGAGGGGGGGCGTGGTGAAAAGACCACAGGATTTGGCATCAGAGCGAAATTCAAGCCCAGCTTCTCTACACGCATTGTATTTTCTTTAGGAGGACGTTCACCTTCTTTAAGCCTCAATTTCCTCATCTGTAAAACAGGAATGATATGAATATTAAAGTAATGTCTATGAAAATACACTTAAAAAGTCACTGCACAAATATTAGTTATCATTTAACCCAAGTCCTCCTTAATAATGAAAAGAAACCTCAACTGTTTTAAAGTAACTTTCCTAAAGATATACATGCATACATCTATGACTTAATTACTAATCTTTGTACCTTTAGTGTTTGTCTTCAAAAATTTCAACGCAGATCTGAGCTTGAAAAAATGGAGCATTAGAAAGAACAGGAAAATGTCACTTAATCATTTTATTTTTCTCACCTGCCATTTGTGCTTTCGTTATTGTATCTCCATTTTTACAGAGCCTGGAATATGTCAAGACCAGTTTGCTGAGAGTCTTCTGTGATTTACGGTGTTTGCTCTGTAGTTTCTTTGTTTTGGTATTTCAGGCGTGGAATGAAATTTTATTAGTTTGAAATTACACCTGCTTGTCCAAGTGACTCACCATCACACCACCCTCTACAAACACACACAAACCTACATGACATACACTATAGAAGGGCTGTGAATTTTAAAAAGTAAATAAAAATAATGCCACAAGTAGGAGAGGACATTCACCAATTGAAAACAACTTTTTACACTGGATGGTAAGCAGTAGTCTCTAGAATGTTCCCAAATAACCATAACAAAGACCTGCTTTTAATTCACTCCCTGAAGCCAAATAGGAGACCACAGAGCAGTGTGTATTCTAGGGAGGAAAAAAAAGACTGAACACTGAATAAACAAAAACACACACAGGCTAATGCAGTCAGTCTTTTTTTGTAAAACTGTTGATCTGAAAAGCCTCCAGAGATTAAAATTGCTCTTAAAATGAATCCCATACTCATGGGTTTGAGTAGGTAGATTTTCAGCAGCTTTCTCTGTGTCATGTGTGGTCGCCACCTCAGTGCCCTGTAGAACTGGGGTTTGGAGCAGAGTTGGGCAGGACTTTTGAAGAAAATATTAATAGAAGCCATAGCTGCTTCTATTGAATCAATATTTGAAGGCATTGTTAATAGCATTTGGGAGCAAAAGACTTCAAGGGCACATTGAAGAGGTATTTCAGAACCCATCGTTATGTCTAGTTTATCTTTTTTTCAGTGGGCTACAATTAATATTAACCTTTTGAAAATATATGATTCAGTGGTTTTAGTATATTCACAAAGTTGTGCAACCATCACCAGTGTCTACCCCCGGAACATTTTCATCTCCCTAAAAAGAACCCCCATATTTACTAGCACTCACTCCCCTTCCCCTACCCCCGCATCCCACCCTAGACAACCACTAATCTACTTTCCATCTCTGTGGATTTGCCTGTTCCAAACACTTCATATAAATGGAATCATACAATGTTTGTCCTGTTCTTGTTTGGCTTCTTTCACTTAGCGCACGATTTTCAAAGTTCATCCTTGTAGCATGTATCAATACTTCGTTTTTTAAGGTCAAATAATATTTCATTGTAAGGATATACCCCACTTTGTTTATGCATTCATCAGTTGATGAACATTTGGGTTGTTTAAACTTTGGGGCTGTTGTGAAGGATAATGTTAAGAATATTATATTCATGTACAAGTTTCCGTGAGGACATATATTTTCAGTGTTCTTGATTATGTACCTAGGAGTGAGACAGTTTGGTGTCTGATCTTTCTTTATCCAAATTATCATGTTAGTAACCTGAGAAGAAGGAATGAGCTTCATGTGGACAGATTAAGAAACGGGATGGGTAGAGAAGCTGTGGTCTTTGGGTTACATCTCATTGTTCTCTAGAAGGATGAAACTAATTCCTGACATTTTAAAAACAAATCCATGGATAGACTATAAATCCCAGTGATTCACAGTGTTTCTGTCCCATGAGACCTGAGGGATACCTTACATCCCTGTTAGTTAATCGCTTGCACTGTGATTTCCCCATGGTGAAGTGGGCTGAGGGTGTAGCCAGAGGGAAGAAATATGTTAGAGTTTATCATAATTTGTGTGTGTTTGGGGGAGGGGGGCCGGGTGAAATTTGAAAAGAACCTCTCGGTGCTCCCTCCGTTTTGCAGAGGATTCAGCTTTTATTATAGTAACAGTGGAGGCTTCACACAACGGGATGGGGATGCTTTGGGAGGAGGACAGAGGTGTGAGTGGGGGCAGGCAGCAGTCTCAGAGCGTAAACAATAAATGTAGGGCTGTTCTCTAAAATCCCGTGGCTGCTTTACTAGTAATGTTATTTCAAGGACCTTCTGTTTCCTAAATTATCTAGGTTTCATTTATCTGGGCGTGAAGACTAAATTCTGTTCATCAGAGCTGTGTTAGACATAGAAAAATTGTCATTTTGGATTGTAATAACTAGGAAGGCCCACCACATTAAGAGAAAAAGCACAGTTTTCTCTGCTGGCCCCAAAGAGCCCAACCATCAAGGACAGATGCCAGATTGGAAATTCTTCTAACTTGTGAAGGCACATTTCATTTTGACAGAATTGGTTCTTTAGAAAAGCCTTTTGTCTGCTTGAGGTCAACAGTAGGCAATCCAGAGAACTGGATTTTCTTTCCACCTATACATTAATTAGGGAAGAAGTAAGCAAGTAGGCTAATTCCTCATCATGAAACGCTCCGGGGCCCTAGCACCATGCAGGGGACCCAGCTAGGGTGCTGAGGCGTTAATGAGCTATAATTGCTTCCTGCCCTGCCTCCCCGTGGATTTTCGCTTTTACACATAGGCCTTGGGGGCCTCAGCCCAAAGGAGCATGATGGATGATGGAACTTAATTTGGTCCCTTTGGGTAGAAGGGCCTTTCAACAATACAGAGCAAAGTCCTCCGTTGAGGGCAAGCCGTACTGAGTTAATCATTATGCTCTTTTACTGTGAACTAAATGGAGAAATGGTTCTCTTCTGCCACAGTACTCTTTTTAATAGACTTTACTTTTAGAGTAGTTTTAGGTTCACAGCAAAATTGAGCAGGAAGTATAGAGAGTTCCTGTATACCCCCTGCACCTGCACATGCATCCCATCCACCAGAGTGGGACATTTGTTACAACTGAGGATCCTACACTGGCACCCAACGTGCTTAGTTTACATTAGAGTTCACTCTTGGTGTTGTACATTCCATAGGTTTGGACAAATGTGTAATGATGTGTATTCACCATTAGAGTATCACACAGAATAGTGTCAATGCCCTAAAAATTCTCTGTGCACCACTTACCCATGTCCCCAGCCCCCAGCAATCATTGATCTTTTTACCATCTCCATAGTTTGCTTTTATCAAAATGTCATATAGATGAATTCATACAGTACGTAGCCTTTCCACATTGGTTTCTTTCACTTGGTAATATGCGTTTAAGATTCTTGCATGTCTTTTCATGGCTTGAAAGCTCATTTCTTTTAGTGCTATGAAGGTGGCTGTCTGTGATCCAGGAAACAGGCGCTCACCAGATACTGAATCTGCCAGTGCCTTGGTCTTGCACTGCATCCTCCGGAACTGAGAGAAATAAATTCCAGTTTATAAGCCACCCAGTCTGTGGTTGGTTGTTATAGCAGCCCAAGCTGGCTAAGACAACAACTTTTTAAGATGTGACTGACATGCAATAAACTGTACATACTCAGTTTTATTGAGGTATAATTCACATACTACTCAATTCATTCTTTTAAAGCGTATGATTCAGTAAGTTTTAGTGTATTCACGAAGTTTACACATATTTAAAATGTACAACTTGGCACATTTTGATATAGGTACATACCCCTAAAATTATCACCATAATTAAGACAGACATAATTAAAACATAGTTAAGACATAATTAAAACTTCATTACCCAGAAGTTTCCTCATGCCCATGTGTAATTTCTTTCCCTCCTTTCTGGCCACCACTGATCGGCTTTCTATCCTATAGAGTCATTTCTATTTCCAAGAATTTTATATAAACAAAATCCTAGAGTATGTACTTTTGGTTTTTTTTGGCCTGGCTTCTTCATTCAGCATAATTATTTTAAGATTCGTCCATGCTGTAGCATGATATCTATAGTTTATTTTTTTGTTTTTGCTGCGAAGTATTCAGTTGTATGATTATACCACAATTTGTTTATCTATTCACCTGTTGATGGAAATTGGGTTGTTGCCGGTTTGGGGCCGTTTACAAAGAAGCTGCCATCAACGGTCATATACAAATCTTTGCGTGACTTACGCTTTCACTCTTTGAGGGTAAATACCTAGGATTGGCATGGCTGGGTCGTGTGGAAATCATATGTTTTAACTTTTTAAGAAACTGCCAAACTGCTTTTCCAAAGTGGTTGTATCATTTTGCATTTTGCACCTGCTTCAGGTACTCCCCATATCCTCCCAACACCCGGTATGGTCAGTTCCTTTCATCTCAGCCATTCTAACTGATGTGTGATGGTGTGCCCCACAATTGAAACTCCGCTGGTCCTAACTGCCTCGGAGGTCCCTGTACATACCACCCAACATCACTTCTCTAAGTCTTCTCTGTTCTTGCGAAGTGGATGCTTCTCTATCCACCCCTCATCTTAAACAATCTTCCTTTAACATTCCACCTCAATGCTCCCGGTGTCTTGGGTTGAACCAAAGTCTGTCTCTACATATATACATACCCATATAATTCTGTGGATAATTTTTTTCCAAAGCACATTTGCTTTATGATGAGATCCTCTGTGTGACTGTTTTCCCCACTCAAGGTTGGAGACCTAATACAGGGCTGGGCACATCATAGGTTTGCTGTAATGAATGCAAACTGACAGAGACAGGACTTGTCACCCTGTGAGTGGTAGTCTTTCCC
>NW_006791339.1:496154-502954 GCF_000442215.2 Lipotes vexillifer | reverse complement strand
TTCCCTACAACCTGAAAAACATAGCTCCACTTTCTCTGGTTTGAAGAGCTCTGTCATTACAGTAATTGCTGTTTGTAACTTATTGATCAGAAAACAGTGTGCTGCTATGGGAACACTTTTAAATAAAATGAACAATTGTCCTCATTCTTAAAAACATCCTTCAGATATAGAAGGCAAAAGATAAATGAAGTCGAAGAAACTCGTGGACTTCAAGGAAATTAAATTTTGTCTGAATGAGGGTCACACAGTCTGTCTTCACTCTATGATTTTAATGTTTCCTGTCTGAAGATTCTGTGTATTTTTGAGTGAACTAGAGTTAGTCATAATGCCTGTAATATTCTTTTTGATGTTGATGAGTGGGGAAGGGGCAGGGTTGAGAAACATTTATATCCTAGCATCTTCTGAGAAATTCTTAGTAGTCAACAACATCTGCAAGTTTTCCAACTCCCCAGAAAATAGTCGGTCTGATGTGGTTTTTATAGGTTCACAGGAGGGAGAGGCAGAAACATAAAAGAGTAAGCTGGTTTCCAAAACAGTAGTTTCTGGTAATAAGGGGATGGTAAAGAGGTTAAGTTTCAAAGTCTGATTAGAAATCGCAGCTATGGAATTTGGAGTGATTGTCACTGAGGCTTTAAAGCCTGTGGATTTGGCCTGCTGTGCACAGACAGTGGTTCTTGATTTTTAACCCAGAGCAAAGTGGCAGCAGAGCACAAAAACATATGCAGCGTCTTCTGGGGGATACTGAGTGTGCTGGGATAATGTTCAGAATTCACCGGCAACTAGATGAGTTAAAAGAAAGCACCACAATGTGGGAAACTCTAAAGCAATCTGGCTGACTAATCAAAAGTATTTTGAAATAGTCCTTCATAGCGGGTTTTGTTCCAAAGCCAAGTAACTCCATCCATCACAAGCTAAATAAAGCCCTAGTAAGATCAATGCGATCATGGTAAGATGAGGAGGAGGTTTATAATTAAAGCCCATGACAAAGTGACCTGTGCAAGAATACAGTGTAAAGCCGGCCGTGCTTCTCAAATTCTCATGTGCACATGAACCACCCGGGAGTCTTGTGAAAATGAGGGTTCCAATTCCGTAGGTACAGGCTGGGGCCTGAGATTCTGCATCTTAAAACAGCACTCATGTGGTGTGGATGCTGCCTCTCCTCAGACCACACTTTGGGTTGCAAATGCAGAGACTTAAGTGAATGGGTTGCTTCTCCCTCTTTTATAACAGATCACGGAAATGTCCTGTGAAGCTCTGTGACAAAGTAAATAAGTCTATTGTTAACAGTCCTATTCATCTTAGGAGGGTATGGAAATCAATTCTGATATCTGTGTTGTACTTTAAGGGAAAAAGAGAAAGGGATTTTTTCATTAATGGCATCATGGAAAAAAAAAATTCAATTGAAAAACTTCCAGATTGAGTTGTGTTTATTTTAGGGTTGAAAATAGTCACGCTATTTATTGTATGACGCTCTTGAATACTGAAAAAAGTTAAACTATATCCAGTATGTTGCCTGCATACATCAGGAGTAACAGTGGCATTCAAAAAATTTTAAGCTAGAAGTTCCAGAAGTCACTTTTTTGGTTAAAACTTGAAGGACTGTCTGATTGAGTATTATTAGATTCTTAGTCCAGGACCATCCCGAAGGTATGACTGTGCTAGTTTAAGGCACATTTTTTTGAAGCCAAACTCTCTGGATTTGAATCCGTTAAGTCTTGCCACTTACTATGTACAATGGTTTACCCCTCTGTAAAATGGGTCTGCATTCTACAGGTACTATTGGATTAAGTGAGTTAATATTTGTAAAGTTCTTAGACCACTGCTTGGCACACATACCAGCTATACAAATGTTAAATATATGACCAAAATAAGTAAGACATGTGTTAGTGTCATATCTTAGTTGCCCAGTGACCCTCTGGAATCCAGAAGGGCTGTTTTTCTCTTTTTTGTTTAGAAATTTATTTATTTATGTATTTATTTGCTGTGTTGGGTCTTTGTTGCTGTGCCCAGACCTTCCCTGGTTGCAGAGAGCAAGGGCTTCCCTTTGTTGCGGTGCGTGGGCCTCTTATGGTGGCTTCTCTCGTTGCGGAGCGTGGGCTTCAGTAGTTGTGGCGCTCAGGCTTAGTAGTTGTGGCATACAGGCTTAGTTGCTCCACAGCATGTGGGATCATCCCAGACCAGGGATCATACCCATGTCCTCTGCATTGGCAGGCGGATTCTTAACCACTGCGCCACCAAGGAAGTCCCGGCCTGTTTCTCTTTTTAACAACTAAAATGTCTTCCTACAAGACTTCCCCATAGGCCGCTGGGTCAGAGAGAAAGGTGATTTCAGCCAACCAACAGGAAACCTCAAAATAAATTCATAGAACCTAGGAGTTTATTTATTTTGCTCATTTGGTTAGACTTACCTCCATCCTTTGGTTTGGCAGTTGGTGATGTATATTGGCCAGGTGGCCAAGGATGTCTTGAAGTGGCCCCGCCCCTTCTCCCCTCCTGTTGTGAAACTGGAGAAGAGAGTGATTGCTGAGTATGGGATGCCGTCCACCCACGCCATGGCAGCCACGGCCATCTCCTTCACCCTCCTTATCTCTACCACGGACAGATACCAGGTAAGGCGCAGACTCCCCTTCGTCCCGTGTAACGCCATCCGTACGACGAGGCAGCAAAGAGTTTCCCTTCAGGGTTTTCTTTTTTGAAGGAATTTGAAGTTTATGGAATAAAGATGGGGAACAAAAATTTACTGAGCAGTCAGTGACAATTTCTTTATAAATGAAGTGACCATATGATTTAGTACCCACAGCAAGTTGTGCCCGAGAGTGAAAGTGGACACCATTAATAATGACAACAGGGGCTTCCCTGGTGGCGCAGTGGTTGAGAGTCCACCTGCCGATGCAGGGGACACGGGTTCGAGCCCTAGTCTGGGAGGATCCCACATACCGCAGAGCGGCTGGGCGCGTGAGCCATGGCCGCTGAGCCTGCGCGTCTGGAGCCTGTGCTCCGCAACAAGAGAGGCCACGATAGTGAGAGGCCCGCGCACCGCGATGAAGAGTGGCCCTGGCTCGCCACAACTAGAGAAAGCCCTCGCGCAGAAACGAAGACCCAACACAGCAAAAATAAATTAATTAATTAAAAAAAATAATAATGACAACAGCACCACAAACACAACCAGGGTGTGTGGCATCCCGCTTCCGAAAGCATTTTCACCCTGAGCTGCCCGACCAGATGGCACTGAATAGGTGCTCTCATCCTCTGTTTGCAAGAGACTCGAGGGGTTTATGATCCTAGTAAATGATCCTCCAGGGCTGAGATGATTTCACCAAATCCTCCAGCTACATGTCCCAGGGCCCAGGGTGAAATAGTCTGTTCCCAAATTAGCCCCCAAAGATGTCTCTGCCTTTTTGGGGGGCTCAACCATTAGAAATAATCATTCCATATTTTCTAGAAAGCTGTCTAAATGACAGGTGATTAATAACTGTTGAAAATAGAAGAATTTCACTTAATATCTGCTTAAATGCCATTTATAGTAAGACCTTTTAAAGGTTATACTATTACTGCAATGAAGATTTACTTTTCCTTTCTGAGAACTCTTGCTCTAATTTTGTGCTTAATTTCAGAAATTTTACCTTTTACCCGTTGGAAAATTTAGATTTCATTAACTCTAGCAGTCTTGTATGTAAATGACAGTATTGCTTCTCCTGCCCCTCTACACCAGAAACCCAGGGATGTTCCATGTTCCAGGTTGTACAGAAATGGGGTGTCAGCCTGATGTGATTGGAAGAGGATAAGATTAGTGTCAGGTCCTGGCTCCACCTGGTCTTCTACCTGGTCACCTGGGGTCAGATCTCAGTTTCCTAAGTGGGAAAGGGACAAGTATAGTATTATATCCAACTAGGTATAATCTTTTTTTGTAACTTAAAAGTCATGCCAGGGTCAAACAATGTCCAAGCTCCCCAGTACTATCGGAAATTAATTGAATGCAGACTTCTGAGCTATGTCATATTGCGTGCCGTCTGCCCCAGAAGGACATAGTGGGCCCAACACTGACCCCCATCGGGCTGCTGTCAGCATCCAGAGAAGCCTGTGAATGTGCTTCTCTTAGGAAAAAAGCAACAAGTGGCGCTGACTGCAGGAAGACAACAACAGTCATTTATATGCTCATTTTAAGGCCACCTGGATCTTCTTAAAAATGTCTTTACAGGGCTTCCCTGGTGGCACAGTGGTTGAGAGTCCGCCTGCTGAAGCAGGGGACACGGGTTCGTGCCCCCGTCCGGGAAGATCCCACATGCCACAGAGCGGCTGGGCCCGTGAGCCATGGCCGCTGAGCCTGCGCCTCCGGAGCCTGTGCTCCGCGACGGGAGAGGCCACACCAGTGAGAGGCCCGCATACCGCAAAAAAAAAAAAAAAAGTCTTTACAGCTTACGTGAGGAAACGATTTTCTTTTCTTTTCTTTTTTCTTTTTCTTTTTATTTTTTTGGCCACACCGCTTGGCATGCGGGATGTTAATTCCCCGACCAGGGATCAAACCTGTGGCCCCTGCAGTGGAAGTGCAGAGTGTTAATCACTGTACCGCCAGGGAAGTCCCACAATAGTTTTCTTAAGGCCAGAGTTGTTATGTACTTCTTTCATATTTAATTTTTTAATAATGTATTCAGCTTTGGGGGTTATTTACTCATGAGTAGCTCTAAAAGTGGGTTTCTTTATACAAATATGTGTTCAGGTGAATACCAACCTCTAAATTCTGAATGCATTAACTCCTTAATTTTCAACACTTTTTTGATTAAAATCAGAGACCCAGTTAATGATAAATCTTAAGAAAAGATGCACAACCCTGTGTTATTATACTCAGATGTTGCATTGGAAAGAACATGCTGGGCTTGTACTTAGAAGATGTGGCTTTTGATTCAGACTGTGTCACTACTGGCTGTGTGACCTTGGGCAAGTCATTGCACCTCTCTGAGCCCCAGCTCCTGTTGTGAGGGGTGATTGATGGGCAAGCATCTTTGTGCTAGAGTTCAGTACTAATGCAACTTATTATCAAGGTTAAGGGTTTCCTCATTTGTGGACTGGGGCTAGTAATAGAACCTATTTCATACGGTTGTGTGAAGATACATGAGATAGTGACCATAAAGCACTTCACATAATATAGACAGTTCTCTATCCTCTTTATCCTTATGACCACAGAAGACCACAGACATCAGTACTTGAAGCAACTGGATTATAGCTTTGTGTCTAGCTCATAAGCAGAATATTTGTGTGTTCTTTATATGACTCGTCATTAGCCAGATTCCTCCAGCTGTTTTCATTACTCACGAGCAAATGTCAAGATTCAGTGAAGTCTGGACTCTTGCTTTGACGTATCTGTACAGAAATAGGCCCAGTCTTAACATGCGGCCATTGTTACCAGGCTTCCTCAAGAAGCCGGTTGTTGCCAAGCTTTATCATCACAGCACACGATGGGGTTGGACTTCCAAATTACAGTACTTGTCTACCTGCCTTGCCTCTTGGAAATACTGTATATTTCGTAAGTTTTAATCTAAAAATAGGTAGAAATAAAAAATTATTTACTCCATTAAAACTTGTAGCACAATAGCTAAGGTCAAGTTTTCTACTCTGTCTTATTTGCATGTCAATATGTTGTGAAACTTCCTTCCAGAACTATATTCCTAGGCATCTTCCCCTTCTCTTTCCTTAGTTTTCCCATTTTTCAAGTGATTTTAGATCATCAGACTGCTGGTCTAGGGAATATGATATTGAGACTAGGAGTTACGGGATCAGAAATCTTATTCCTTTCCACAGCATCAAATTGTATGTGTCTGAACCTGACCTAATGTCCTTGTTTTCTCTTCTCCCCCTGCAGTATCCCTTTGTTTTGGGACTGATGACGGCTGTGGCGTTTTCCACGTTGGTGAGTCTCAGCAGACTTTACACTGGGATGCACACAGTCCTGGTAAGCCTTTGTGGGCAGGTCTTGGGGTGATTATCTGAATAGGAGTGTGGTTAGTATGTGTTTATTAAGTTATTTGCATATGTAATTGTATTTCCCATCAGGCCAGTGAATTAAGGAATTATTATCTTATGGCACATGTATAATAATAGTAATGAATCATTAAGATGATATGAAGGAGGCTGAACTGGGCTAGACCCTCGTGACTTTGAAGCTAGAATGGTAACAAAGATTCAGGTAGTTTGTTTACATGCCGGTTTACTGATGATGCAACAGGAGGTGCAGAAAAACGCCCGAGGTCAGGGAGCTGAGTGATGGATGAAGTTCTCCACTTGGTCCTCGAAGATGTGGGTGTGAAATTGGGGGTCTCAGCTGTCCTTGCAGGGTAGGAGTCCCACCAGGTCAAAAGAGCCCAAAATCTTGAGCTTGCTTCCTTCCATACTGGCTTTGCATTTAAAGAGCTGTCCATGTTTTTACCGTACTAGGAATTTTTTTCGGGGCTTCCATAGTTAGCACAGTTAAAATTACTCAGTTCTATTTCGTAGTGTTCCAGCCAGCTACCTTGGAGTTGCAGAGCATAATGCTGGCCATGGTTTTACCAAGGGCACTATTTATCATCATAATTGCTGCAAGAAAGGTTTCTTTAAAAAGGACTAGGCCGTTGCTTATGGTGTTACTCTTCATGTGAGGCTGAAAAATTATGTTAGCAAAAGACCTCAGAGGGGGCTTCCCTGGTGGCGCAGTGGTTGAGAGTCCACCTGCCGATGCAGGGGACGCAGGTTCGTGCCCCGGTCCGGGAAAATCCCACATGCCACCGAGGGGCTGGGCCCGTGAGCCATGGCCGCTGAGCCTGAGC
>NW_006791339.1:493195-496144 GCF_000442215.2 Lipotes vexillifer | reverse complement strand
AAAAAAAAAAAAAAAAAAAAAAAAAAAAAAGACCTCCGAGGGAAAGGCCGGCCTTCACTGGCCCTCTTGTATCTCTTCCTGGTACCTGAAGTTGGTCATCCTGGGAAAGGTGGCGGGGAGGTGTGGAACGGCAGAAGCCGCAGAGGTGAACAGATTTAGGGAGAGAGTTTGTCAAAATGGGCAGAAGGGAACAGGGAGGAAGTAAACCCGGAGAAAGACATTTGTGGCTGCATGAGATGCAGAGAGCAACGTCATGCTTTCCTCTTAAGCAAAAAACAAATTATAACCCCAGGGAAAGCGGGGACGTGAGTGGAGTCAGGGCTGGACCCAGGGTGAGGCAGATCAGGCGGGAAATTGAAGGGGTGCCAAACAACTCCGGAATCAAAAGAAATGATTTTCATGCGATACTTAAAAAATCAAAATCAATGCAGAAACTTTCTGCAAAATATCCCAGGCTGAAATAAAGTCCTGCATTTGTGTGACCTTTGCTGGTTTTGCCCTACCCTGATCCTGGAGTGCTGCCCGGTGCAAGGGGGCCCAGATTTTGAAAATACGACGGGAGCAATTAGGGGTCAGCCTTAGTATCTACCTACCAAGACACGTCCCTGCTGTTCCCGTCCCATTGCACAGTGTGTCTCATGGCTTCTAAGACTTAAGGGGCAAGGGGAGAAGAGCATTCTCAATTTGCTGCACCGCTGCTCCTCATTATACAGAGGTTCTCTCCAAGTACGTCCACGCACTTAAATATGGAATGAAGCAGAACCCTCTCGGGTGTTTGAGTATTTCTTTTATCTGGGGCTACGTTTTAATTTCCATTGATTTTAATAAAAAGCGATCTTAGGAACTCAGGTTAAAATTAAAACCAAAGTAAACTTGAGAATGTGGAGCTGCAGACATGAATAGAGGGCACAGAAAACCCACCTCAATAAAAATCCAGCTACGTGTCTGTCTTTAGTTTTAAAAGTGGGTTAGGGGGTAGGGAAGCACAGATTTGTGGGGAAGATCGTTTAGACCTCTCTTTGAGATCTAAGGAATGGGTCCCCCCACTCATTTTGGAGCATCCGTTCCAGACAAAACTGGAGCAAGGGACAGTAGCAACTATTCCTCCCACCCCCATCCTGCTCCACCATTGCCATGCAGGACTCCTTCACACGTATAATTTTGTCTCATAAAGACCTGAGACCCTGGACTTCCCTGATGGTCTAGTGGTTAAGACTCCACGCTTCTAAAGCGGGGGTGTGGGTTCGATCCCTGGTCGGGGAACTAAGATTCCACATGCTGCACAGTGTGGCCAAAAAATTAAACAAATTAAAATAAAATAAAAGATCTGAAACCCTGACTCAGGCCCAGGTCTGAGTCAGGCTCCAGAGCCAAAGACATGGCCCAGGGTAGAATGGTACATAATTTCTAGTAGCGAAGGGGAATGCTTAGTTTTAATAGAAGGATGGAGTTGAATTATGGATTGGTTGTCTTTATTTAGCAGCAACTTAATAAGCTTCTGCAGGGTGACAGGCTTGGAGCTAGATCTAGAAGATACTGAGGTAAACAAAACCTACCTCACCCTCCCAGGTGTCCGAATCTATTGATGGAGACAGATGTATGAGCTATTGATTGCTGGCCGTGATAAGTATTATAATTAGCATGGAACAGCTGGATCAGGCCAACTAAGGTGGCATGCCTCTCCTCTGGACTCTTCACATTCTCTAGGGACTGCCACACACTGGTGGTTCTCAACCTTGGCTGCACATTCAAATCCCATGGAAAGCTTTAAAGAAAATATTTGGGGACGTTTGGACATCTACGATCATAGCAGCAGCATTATTCACAGTAGCCAAAATGTAGAAAGAAAACCAAGTGTCCACTGATGGATGAATGGATAAATAACATGTGATAGATACATGCAGTGGAATATTACTCAACCTTGAAAAGGAAGGAAGTTCTGACACACACTACAGCGTGGAATAAACTTGAAGACATC
Organism: Lipotes vexillifer; assembly: GCF_000442215.2. Lineage (NCBI taxonomy): Eukaryota > Metazoa > Chordata > Mammalia > Artiodactyla > Lipotidae > Lipotes > Lipotes vexillifer. Next base: position 494,166 of record NW_006791339.1, on the reverse strand, counting down.
ACGCTAAGTGAAATAAACCAATCACCAAAGACAAATACTCTATGATTTTGCTTATATGCATAAAGACAGAAAATAGAAAGTGGTTCCCAGAACCTGAAGGGGGGGCGGGAATGAGGAGTTATCATTTAACGGGTACAGAGTTTCAGTTTGGGAAGATGAAAAAGTTCTGGACGTAGACAGCGGTGATGTTGCCCAACAATGTAAATGTACATAACACCACTGAACTGTACACTTTAAAACGGTTAAGATGGTAAAATTTATGCTATGTGGGGTTTTTACCACAATAAAAGATACAGTCCTAGGCATTGGTGTTTTTTCAAAGTTCCTCAGTTGATTTCAGTGTGCAGCCAGGGTTGAGAGCCATCTATTAGACTGTCCCTTAGAGCTGGGCCAGGGCACAAGCCTGGACAAAAGAAGAGTTGGAAGGTGGAAGGAAAGTGGGGGCAGGTGCTGTATAGGCAGCCACTGTGTCCACAGCGTGAACGGCTCTAATTGCACCCAGCTAGGAGGCTCACAGCACACGAGTCATTCAGGTGGCTACCAGCTTCGTATAAGTGGTTCTCCGTGCATAAACAGTTCACAGAGAGCAGTCATTTGCTTATCTCGCCTGGTAAGAAATCTCTCTTGTCAAAGGTGAGTGGTTTGCTGTGAGATCAGGCTTCTGGACAGGCTCTGGCTGACTCCTGGGCAGGACTGAGTGAAGGATGGGGAGGCAATGAACCTGCACGTGGTGTCACCATCCGGCCAAACCAGCTCTGGCATCGCTTCTATCTACCAGATCGCCCAAGGAAGAACGTTGGGCGCTGTCCTGGCTCTTCTCTTTCCACACCCATCAGTCATGCAGTCACCAAGTCAAATTAGTTCTGACTCTTAAAGATGTCTGAAAGCTGTTCTTAACACCACTGCCAGGATACTATTTCCAAATCTGATGATGCTCTTCCATGCATGGAAACGTTTCTCCATCTCCTGCT
>NW_006791339.1:492222-493185 GCF_000442215.2 Lipotes vexillifer | reverse complement strand
GCTGAATGTGAGGAACAACACAGGTGGCCCCAACTGGGGCCTCTGGGGGAATCGACCTTTGAGAGAAGTCAGCACTGTTTATGGCAAAACATGGAGATAAAACACAGGGGCCCTGATGACATTCTTGTACCATACCTGGGGCCACACTACCTCTAGGCTGGCTGTTCCTTATTGCCCAAGCTGATTTTTATTGAAATTGTACATTTCCCATAGTAAAAAGCATCCTAACCAATGATTTACAGAAGTAATTTTTTGGTGTATAATTTCATGTTCCCTTGGTTTGAAAAGTAAACCAATTACAGCCAGCTGAAGGGGCAGGGAGAGGGTAGAATGTCTTGGAAAGATGGGGTAGCCCGTGGAATCCAACACAGATGGGGCTGAACGACTAAGCTTCATACGTGTCTTCCTCTCCCTGCAGAGTGCCACGGTGCACAGAACGCAGATCCTAACAACTTCTCTCTCAGATCCAGACCTTCCCTCTCAGAGATGAAACTTTGATTGGACTGGGCGTTACCCTTGGGCATGGTAACCTGGCAGGGAGGCAGGGTTGCAGAGCAGAGACAGGGCCCCAGAAGCCACCCCTGTGGGCTGCAAAGGCAGTGCCCAAAGAACAAGAACTGGAAAAACAACCCAGTAAGTAAGTTCACCATGATTGAGAATGCCCAAACTCAAGTGGTTACCTTGTGCATGAGTCAGGATGCCTTGAATGCAAATAACAGAAACCAGCGCAAACTTGTTGAAGCTGGAAAGGAAATACGCTGTTTGTTTGTTTGTTTGTTTTTTGCGGTACGCGGGCCTCTCACTGCTGTGGCCTCTCCTGTTGCGGAGCACAGGCTCCGGACACGCAGGCTCAGCGGCCATGGCTCACGGGCCCAGCCGCTCCGCGGCATGTGGGATCTTCCCGGACCGGGGCACGAACCCGCGTCCCCTGCATCGGCAGGCGGACTCTCAACCACTGTGCCG
>NW_006791339.1:458655-492137 GCF_000442215.2 Lipotes vexillifer | reverse complement strand
TCACTCTTTCCCTAGGTTCTTTTCTTTTCTTTATGGCTGTGTTGGGTCTTCGTTGCGGTGCGCGGGCTTCTCATTGTCATGGCTTCTCGTTGCGGAGCACGGGCTGTAGGCGTGCAGGCTTCAGTAGTTGTGGTACGTGGGCTCAGTAGTTGTGGCTTGCGGGCTCTAGAGCTCAGGCTCAATAGTTGTGGCGCACGGGCTTAGTTGCTCCGCGGCATGTGGGATCTTCCCAGGCCAGGGCTTGAACCCGTGTCCCTTGCATTGGCAGGCAGATTCTTAACCACTGTGCCACCAGGGAAGCCCCCTAGGTCATTTCTGTATCTCTCTACATGGTGGATCCGTCCTCTTGGGCTGCCCTCTCTCTGATGCTAGACCCAAGGCTTAAATTCTTTCTGCGTTACTCCTGAAAAGATTCTAGTGGAGACTTTCATTGGCCTAGCCTGGACTATGAGTCTCTTGATGTACCAAACACTGCCCAAGGGGATGCAGGGGATTGTGATTGGACGAGCTGGGCCAGAAGCCAGCCTATGTGAACAGGGGCTGTGATTGGCAGTGACGGTTAGGGTTAGTACTGGCGTGTGAGAGGGCCCCTTCTCCAAAATAAAATGCATCTGTTGCCAGAAGACGGCAGGCAAAGCACCAGTGACATACTTTGTACATTGACATCATTGCATTTTCCTACTGTTTGAAAGACTCAGAAACTGGACGTTATGTTTGTGGGGAAAGGAGGGCTAGAGAAAATCAAGAAGGCTGATCATACTATGTTTGTGAAACCTAAAATAAATCAACTTATACAGAACTGATTTTAAGTCTTTTAACTGATAAAGCAATCATCCCTAATATATTAACAGTAAAATTAGCCAGAATTGTTGTTGTTGTTGTTAGGTTAGTGAATAGTTGTTCCATTATTTTAAACTTGAGTTAGCTGAAATCCTGTTCTATTTTATTGTCCCTAAATTGCTTGATCTGTGAATAATTATATAGATATTAGGTTTTATTTGCTTACTCATTTTTTTTCCCCCTAAATATTGCTTTAGTTTTGGTTGGAGTTGGAGAATGTTGAAAAGTTTTCTCAAATATTAAATTATCTGCAGACCATACAAAACTATGTTCTGGCTTTGGACTAGAGCATTTTGGGTGTATTTTTTCAAGTTCTTTGAAACTACTTTTTTTTATTTTAAAAAAACTTACTTCAAACTGCCTTACTTAACACAGAGAGAAAGCGAATTGTAATATAAATTACACCCTACAAAGCTCTACTTTATTATACCCTGTTGGGTGAGTTAGTTACTGAGAGAAAAAGGGAATTTGGTTATGTTTCTAGGCATCAGTCACCACAATATTATGCACATTCTTTTCTCTTTACCTTGGAGAGAGATATTTTTACCCTTTCATTAAAATAGAGGATTATTTCTGGTTTCAAAAGTAATAAGTACTCATGGTAAAACACTCATCCCCTCTTGTTTTTAAAGTTGTTGTTGTTGTGTGTGTGTGTGTGTGTGTTTTTAAGACAAATTGCCATTAGTCAAACCACCACACGAGGAGTTCAGACAGCCATTTGTTAGGATGATACAAAGGGAAACTGAAGGCACTTTATGCTTCTATATTAATTGAACCAAAATTAGGACTTTGCACAATTTCCAGCAAGAACTGCTCATGGTTTTTATTCCTCACAACAAACATAGGCAAATTAATTTTTTATCTCCTTTCTCAGTGCCGTCTAAAAAGCCACAGTTGGGGTAACTTTTTCCACCTATTCTGTAAGTGTGAGGTGCATAGACTCCTGGAAATGCCCTAAATCTAGGAGGGGGAGCTGGACTGAGCCTTGAGTGCAGCCCACAGACGATACGCAAAGACAGAAGTTGGTCAAAGCACCAGAATCACGCAGAGTTCAGAGATCCCTAGGGGTCGTGGGCCAGGCCCTAAAGGGCTGAAGCAGGCACCGTCTGGTCCTGGGCCAGTTTGCCTCAGACCAGAAGCTACTTATATCCTTCCTCCTGCAGTTGTTGGCCTCTGACATTCTGTGGCCTGGAGCCTCAGAAGCTGCTCCAGTAGGATGTATTGTCAGACCTGCCAGAGTGTGACAACCAACAACAGTTAGTCTGATAGGGGAGGGGAGCCAGTGCCTGGGCAGCCAAGCCAAATGGACTAGGTCTGCAGCTACAGAGATGGTCCCTTGAGGCTGAGTTGGGCAGGTGAGGTGGTGATGGGGAAGCAGGTAGTTTACCCTCAGTGAGAATGACACCAAAGTAACTGTATAGCCCAGATTGCTGAAGAGGGAGCTCAGGTAAATGCTTAAGGTCTAGAATGTATTGAGAATGCATTCACTTTTCCCAGCTACTCATGAAAAACCAGCACATTCAGATACAGGATACAGATTTGAGATGCAACACTACCGTGGGTTGTATTTGTGTTCTACATGAGTCCCATTTACTAATAAAATAAGAGTAAGGGATCAGATTAAACCTTCTGTAGAAGCCAGTCTCCGTTTTTCTTTCTTTTCCTAGGTTATTACTTTTTGGATCATATAGTGTGTCACAGTCTCATTGAAGGGTGAAGTTTTTCTGTAAGCTTATAATCGTGTACCTCTTTTTTTTTTTTTTTTTTTTTTAAAGAAAATTAAATTTATTTCTCACACCAGAAACCAGAGTGGTCCAGACTGGTGGGTCATTTGGGGATCTGGCTTCTTCCCATCTTGTAATTGTATGCCTCTCTTAATGGAAAAAGCACTGTCTTCAAAATTTGTTTGTGAAATCAACTTTTGTAAATTGAATCATATCTTCCCATTTATTTACATGATTTTTTAAAAAAAGATTCTTTGGCCCCTTGGGGAACTATATACACAAATTTCTGCCATAAATGCTCACTGTTGCTGTGACATTCCTGAAAATATTGGCATGCACTGGCACTTTATTTTCATTGCAGTTCTCTAAGTTATTACTAGTTTGTCTCACTAGTGGAACAAAGAGAAAGGGATATGAAATGCTTTGCCATGATTCAACTAACCACTGAAACCAGAGAATAAAACTTTATTTCTGAACCAAATCCAATCATAGGAAAAAAATTCAATCTAGTTTCATAAACTATTCACCTTATTCAGAAGGCAGATGAACCCCTTAGAAAAGAAGAATCCTGCATATTTTATATCAGTAGTTCAAAGCCATGAAGACAGAAGCAAACCCAACATGCTAGGGGCGAAGTGACGTTTTGTCTGCCTCAGCCAGGAAGCCTCCAGTATTCTTCATGCTGTTTTTCCAAACAAACATTTGGAAAAATTAGACAGAAAATATAAGTGAATATTTATGTAAACATAAAATAGAGAAGGACCTTTCTAGGCATGATATTAAATGTGATAATTCACAAAAGAAAAGTTTAGAAGAGCTGATTACATCCATTTTTTAAAAGCTTCTGTATATAAAAAATATATATATTAAGTGACAGGCAAAGGATTAATATAATAAAGCAAAAGCCCAGCATACAAACAGATAGGAACAGGCAGTTCCCGAAAGAAAAAATAAAAATGTCCAATAGATATAAGGAGCCAATTCCACCTGTATTTACAGGGATATAAAAAAAGGTCATAAAACAAATACAAATAAAAATGAGATGTCATTTTAAAATTTTTGCCTGTGAGATTGGTAAAAAATTAAAAGACGGCAATCGATGTTGATAAGGGATTGAGTAATGGGATATTCTCATAAGGGACTTTTTCATGTAATATGTATCGAAAGCAGTAAAATGTATGACGCCTACCGTTTGACCTAGGAATTCCTTGAGAATTTCTCCTGAAGAGCAATTGAACAAATACCTACATTTGAATGAGGTTAGAGTGTTATTTAAAACAGTAAAACATAGAAAACAGCTAAATGTGCACCAATAAGGAACTGCCAGGTTAAATTAATTGTATATCAGGATATGGAACAATATTCAGCTGTTGAACATTATGTAATTAAATATTTATTGATATAGCAGTTTTGTTTATAACCTCTATAAATTAGAAACAGTGAAGATGCCCTTCAACTGGTGAACTGATCAACAGACCTTGGTACATCCACACGATGGATTATACTCCACAATAACGAGGAACAAACTACTGTTTCATGTAATACGTTGGATGGTCCTGTCTTGTTTTTTCTTATAAGTTTATTGAGATATTATTGATATATAACACATGTACGTCTAAGGTGTGTAATATGATAATTAGGTATACATATATATTGCAGAATGGTAACCACAAGAAAGTTAATTAACACCCCTAGCCCCTCACGTAATTACCTTTTTTTTGGTGGTGATAACATTTAAGATCTGCTCTCTTACAGCTTTCAGTTGTATAATAGTTTGTTAATTATAGACATGATGCTGTTCATTAGATTCCCCAGAACTTACTCATCTTATAGCTAGAAGTTTGTACCCTTTGATCAACATCTCCCCATTTTCCACACCTCCCAGCCTCAGGCAACCACCATTCTACTGTTTCTATGAGTTTGGCTTTTTTAGATTTCACTTATAAGTGAGATCATATAGTATTTGTCTTTCTCTGTCTGACTTATTTCACTTAGCATAAATGCCTGTAAGGTCCATCAGTGTAGTTGGAAAAGGCAGGCTTTCCTTCTTTATTATATGTATATTTTATATATATTCATATATATATGATGGTTCTCTTTTGAATTATGCTAAGTGAAAGAAGCCAGAATCAAAAGGCTACATATTATATGATTAATTTATTATTATGTCAGGAAAAGGCAAACTTATGGTGATGGAGAAAATATCAGTGGTTGCTCGGAGTTACGGTGGTGGCAGGGCTTGCCTGGAAAGGACCAGCGAAAGAGTTTTGGGGGTGATGATACCATTGTTCCATATCCTGGTGGCTGTGGTTGTTACCTAAGTCTATACATTTGTCGAAACTCATAGAACTGTAAATGAAAAAAAATGAATTTTCGTGTATGTAAATTTAAAAATTAAATTATACTCTTAAATATAAGAAAAGGCAGAGGGGTCTGGGGAGAGAGAGGGAGAGAAATATAACTTGTAGAAAAATAAAGGCTAAAAAGACTCCAATTTTAAGGAAAAAAACTCTAACACACAAATCTGCTACAATATATCACTGAGTGAGGAAAGCAGGGTATTTCTCTCTGGTGCATTTTGCACAACGCTCCTGAAAACAGTTGTCCCATGAGATTCCCTGGTGAAAATAAAAGGATTCCTTAAGCAGTTTGTGACAAGTGTTCTGCCCCTCCTCAACCTAATACACAATATTATATAAAGGTCCTTAAACATTTGAAATCAAAGAAACCAGTGTAATGTTGCTCACCCAAGGTTCTACCCCATTGAATCCCAGTCGAGGAAATTCTGAGTGCTTACTTTAAAATGCGCTGTAGGTCTCTGGCCAACTCTTTATTATTCCCTTGGAGATTTCTGAATTTCAAATTGTTTTCTTTTTCCTGCTTTGTATGTTTCTGGACTCCTCCCTAGCAACTGTTGATGGATGCTTGATAAATGCTAATTACACAACAGAATTGTATTTAAAAACAACAAAAGCCCAAGATTCTACATTAGAGCAGAGAATAGAATCAACTCTAGATATGTTAAGCAAAGTGGAATTTAATACAGGAAATGTGGTGCTTACAGAATGTTGGAAGGGCTTGATGAGCAGGGAGAGCCCACTGCTCTCCCTGTCACCCAGAAGTCGAAGTGCTGCGGGCGACTTGTCACCACCGTGCTCATCTTCTTCCCCTCTGGGCACTCACCAACCAAATGAGCAGATGCTAGGCTGGAGCCTCTGTGACCCGACTTTGTTGCCTCTAGAAAACTAGGAGCTGGATTCCCCAACCTACTGCTGCAACTCACCTTCCTGTGGTGTTGCAGGATCCCAGGAACAGCAGGAGGAAGGTAGCCTCCACCTCTTTTCCACTTTCCAAATTCTGCAAGAATGCATCTAAGTGGTGGAACCTGATTTCCAGAGGAGCCGAGGGAATGTAGTTTTTTATCTTTCCCACATCTCAAGTTCAGGGGGAGGCAGGAATGGACACAGGGTGCTAGTTGAAAATTTCCACTGTGCTTTGGGATCCCTTTTCCCATTGTCATCTGGTTTCCTCTAAGCATACTGTGGGAAACTCTGCTTAGGATAATTTCCTAGAAGTGGGCATCCTAGGGAAAACTATATGACATTTTACCGAGAGAAAAAGCAAGAATGTGAATTTCCTGACATCTGTTTCTTTTAGCATTAAATACAAATATTTCTATTCCAGTAGATGAAAGAACACTTGAGAGATTTTCATTCAAAGTCCCTTAGGTCACCTAACATTTTAATGTAGAAATATCACTTTCATATCAGTAAGAGCAGGCTGTAATACAAGTGTATGATTGGTTATATTCTTGTCTGTCTTCGCATTAGATTGTGAGGTGCCTTGAGGCTAAAAATCTTATTTTCTTCACCTTTGTTTGCCCCAGAGTTCCCGACAGAGTGCCTGACAGTAAGTTCACAGTAAATGTCAAGTGGATTGTAATGGCTATCATCTGTTATCTGTTCATAAATCAGTCTTTTTTTATTTCTTTATACTTTATTGAGTCAGATTTGACAAGATTCAGCCATAAGTCTGAATATTGCATTCACTATAGGAGACCAGGCAAAATCACGTATCTAATATTCTTTTTCAGCATTATTTTGTTTTGCCTGTAAGAATAAACTTGTGAAAAATTTATTAGAAAGGGGCATATGCAAAAGTAAATACTGCTTAGGCACGGATGCTCCATTTTGGACCTTCTAGAACTCCCAGAGTTGAATGTGGCAGGTGTCTTGACATGTAAAAAGGGACCCTGGAACAGTGGTCTGCAGCGTGAAGCTTTGAGGCTCTTTGAGGGACCAGTTCGTAGGAGAAGAGTATCTGAAGACATGCTGCTTCAATGCTTCACACACTTCATTTCATAAATGTGTTGCTGATGTAGCCAGGGATGGAGAGGAAATTCTTCAGTTCCTAATGGACTTGAGAATTTTATAAATAGAAAACCTGCTGCCTAGTTCTTGGGTATAGGTGTGTAAGTCGTACCTAGAGGATAAGGAGAGATCAGCAAGCACGCCCGAGGAATCACCACCCAGGTTACTGTAAATATAGCATTACCAGTACCTCAGAAGTCCTCGTGCCCTTTACTCTGCATCTCCCCCAAAGTACCCGCTCCCCGGGTCTCTGACACCATACCTTAGTTGAACTTCGCATAAGTGGAATTATACCGTATATTTTCTTCAGCCCTGGGCTTCTTTTACTATTTCGTTTGTCATATTCACCCATATTGTATGTCGCCTTAGTTCATTAATTTTTATTCTTGTATAGTATTAAATCATAGAACTATATCACATTTTACTTGTCTCTTTTATTACTGATGGATATTTGTGTTGTTTCCAGTTTGAGGCTATTATGAATGATGCAAAACTTTCTTTAATGTGCCTTTTAGAGCACATATGTATGTTTTACTGTTGAATATGAATGTAGAAGTGAAATTGCTGGATCATAAGGTATGTTCAGTTTTCAGATGTCCAGTTGTGTTTTCTGAAGAATTGTACCAGTTTATGCTCCCACCAGTAGTATATGAGATTTCCAGTTCTCCACATCCTTGCCAGCCCTTGCTAACGTTAGTCATTTTCATTTTAGCCATTCTAGTGGGTGTGTAGTCGTATCTCTTTTATTTTGATTTCTCTGATGAATAATGTCATTCAGCCCCTTTTCATGTTTACTGATCACCTCTTTGGTGAGGTGCCTGTTTCTCTTTGACCATTTTTTATTGGATTGTCTTCTCTTTACTGATTTATTGGTGAGTCACTGGTCAGACATATGTATTGAGAATTTCTTTGCCCATTTTCTGCCTTGCCTTTTTTTTCTATTGGTGGTATGTTTAAGTGAGCAGAAGTTCTTAATTTTAACATATACTCCAGTTATCAATCTTTACCTGTGTTTATAACTTTTTGTGTCCTGTTTAAGGTATTTTTGCCTACCAGAAGGTTGTGAGGGTATTCTCTTAGTTTGAAAAGTTTCATTATTTTGCTTGTCTTATTTAGATCTACAATCTACTTGGAATTGATTTTGTGATCCACTTTTATTCTATAGGAATACCCAATATACTCAGCATTATTTATTGAAAATTTAGATTGTCTTTTTTCCACCAACTGAAATATCAACTTTGTCATAAGTCAAGTGACTATACACTCTTTATATATATTCATATGTACATACACTCTCTATTCTTCTCCATCAGTTTACTGATCTGTCTTCATGCCGATACTGCTCTCTTATTTATTGCAGGTTTGTAATAAGTCTTTTTTTTTTTTAAACATCTTTATTGGAGTATAACTGCTTTACAATGGTGTGTTAGTTTCTGCTGTATAACAAAGTGAATCCCCTATACGTATACATATAACCTCATATCCTCTCCCTCTTGCGTGTCCCTCCCACCCTCCCTATCCCACCCCTCCAGGTGGTCACAGAGCACCGAGCTGATCTCCCTGCGCTGTGCGGCTGCTTCCCACTAGCTAGCTATTTTACGTTTGGTAGTGTATATATGTCCCTGCCACTCTCTTACTTCGTCCCAGCTTAGCCTTCCCCCAGAATCCATGCTTTTAATTAACATTCTGTACTGCTCCTCCAAGGGTGTTCAGCTGATCTCCCTGTGTTATGTGGCTGCTTCCCACTAGCTATCTATTTTACATTTGGTACTGTGTATATGTAATGTGTCTTTATTCTTGTCCTGCCCCTAGGTTCATCAGAACCTTTTTTTTTTTTTTTAGATTCCATATATATGTGTTAGCATACGGTATTTGTTTTTCTCTTTCTGACTTACATCACTCTGTATGACAGACTTCTAGGTCCATCCACCTCACTACAAATAGTTCAATTTCGTTCCTTTTTATGTCTGAGTAATATTCCATTTTATATATATGCCACATCTTTTTTTTTTTTTTTTTTTCGGTACGTGGGCCTCTCACTGCTGTGGCCTCTCCCGTTGCAGAGCACAGGCCCCGGACGCGCAGGCTCAGCGGCCGTGGCTCCCGGGCCTAGCCGCTCCACGGCATGTGGAATCTTCCTGGACCAGGGCACGAACCTGTGTCCCCTGCAGAACTCTCAACCACTGCGCCACCAGGGAATCCCCTGCCACATCTTCTTTATCCATTCATCTGTCGATGGATACTTAGGTTGCTTCCATGTCCTGACTACTGTAAATAGTGCTGCAGTGAACATTGTGGTACATGCCTTGTTTTGAATTAAGGTTTTCTCAGGGTATATGCCCAGTAGTGGGATTCCTGGGTCATATGGTAGTTCTATTTTTAGTTTTTTAAGGAACCTCCATACTGTTCTCCATAGTGGCTGTATCATTTTACATTCCCTCTTGTAATAAGCCTTGATGTCAGCTAGTAAAAGTCCTCCAACTTTGCTCTTCAAAACTATTTTTGCTATTCTTGGCCCTTTGGATTTCCATACAAATTTTGGAATCAGCTTGTCATTTTCTCCAATGCTAGACTTTTTTAAAAGTTAATTTTATATTTTATTTTAATTTAGTTCTGGCTGCATTGGGTCTTCATTGCAGTGCGCAGGTTTCTCATTACGGTGGCTTCTCTTGTTGCAGAGCGCGGGCTTCAGTAGTTGTGGCTCGAGGGCTCTAGAGCGCAGGCTCAGTAGTTGTAACACGCAAGCTTCGTTGCTTCGCGGCATGTGAGATCTTCTCCACGGACCAGGGCTCGAATCCGTGTCCCCTGCATTGGCAGGTGGATTCTTAACCACTGTGCCATGCGGAAAGCCCTAATGCTAGACTTTTTATTGGGATTATATTGACTCTGTAGATCAACTTGGGAGAATTGGCGTCTTTTGCAATATTGCGGTTTTCAATTCATTGGCATAGTACATTCCTCTACTTAGATCTTTAGTTTATCTCAGTAATGTTTTAGTTTACTGTGTAGAGGTATTGCGTATAATATATTAGATTTATTCCTAGGTGTTGGTAGGCTTGTTGCTGAAAATTGCATTTGTTTCATTTTCTAATTATTCTATTTCGAATTAGACCATATATATAAATACAATTGATTTTTATACATTGACATATCCAGTGATTTTAGTAAATTCAGTTATTAATTCCATTAATTGCTTGTATATTCTTTTGGATTTTCTACTTAACACAATTATGCAATTGGTGAACAACGCCAAATTTACTGCTTCCCCAATATTTATTTCTTTAGTTTGCCTTATATCCCATGGGCTTCGATCTCCATTACGATATTGAATAGAAATGATGTGGTCATCCTTGTTTCTAAACTCAGGGAGAAGGTGTTTTATAGTTCATCCTTAAGGATGCTGTTAACTGTAGATTTTTTTTGTTGGCACCATTTATCAGCATTAGAAAGTTTACTTTTATTCCTGATTTGCTGTGAGTTTGGGGTTTTTTTATTCTAAATGGTATTGAATTTTATTAAATGATTTTTTGCACCTCTTGAGATGATCTTATGATTTTTCTTCTTTATTTTATTAATGTTATGATTTCTTCTGATTGATTTTTGATTATTACACTAACTTTGCATTTCTGGTATAAACTCGGTCACTATATATTACCTTTTTTTATATCACTGAATTCACTTTCTCCTGACGTGATTTTTACGGACTTTTATAACTATATTCATGAGTGAGATTGGTGTGTGATATTTTTTTCTTGTGGGTTTTAGTGTTAAGGTTAGGCTGACCTTATAAACTGATTTGGGAACTCTTCCTCTTTTTCTAGTTTTAGAAGAATTTGTATAAGTTTTTTTTTTTTTTCTTTTTAATCTTTGGAAGAATTCATCAGTAGCCCAATTGGATCTGGAAGAGTTATTTTTGAGAAAAGCCTTTAAATTATATTGATATATTTCATATATATATAAAACTATTCAAATTTTCTGTTTTCTCTATATGTTATGTTTTTCTAGGAATTTGTCCCTTTTATCTCAGTTGTCAAATTAATTGCCATAATGGTGTTTATAAGTCTCTTTATTATCTTTGTAGGATCTGTAATGATTTCTGTTTTTTCATTCTTGATTCTATATTCTTCGTTGATCCGTTTTATAGGGGCTTATCAATTTTAGTCTTTAAAGAACCAACTTTTGGTTTTGTTAATTTTCTCCATTGTACATGTATTAATTTTTGTTCTTTATTATTTTCATCCTTCTTTCAGCATTACTTTGCTGTTATCTTTCTAGTATATTTGAAGTAGATTCTTAATCATTGATTTTTAGTCCTCCTTCTTTTCCAGTATATCATTTAAGGCTCTACGTTTACCTCTAAAAATATGTTTAGTTGCATCGTACAAGTATTAACAGATTATTTTTCATTGTCATTTATTTGAAAATATTCCCTAATTTCCCCTAAGGGTCGCTTAGAAGTATATTATTTAAATTTTAAATATTTGGGAATTTTCTAATTATTGTTTTAAATTTTATTTCTAGCCTAATTTCCCTTTAATCAGAAACGGTACACTATATGATTTCCATTTCTTGAAATTTGTTGAGATTTACTTTATTTCCCCACATATGGTTGTATTTTGTGTAATTGCCGCATATGGTGTTTTATATGACAGGTCATTTTTTAAATTGTACTTTTTGAAGTCCTGTATCGTCATTGATTTTTTTTTCCTGCTTGTTCTTTGCATTGCTGAGAGAGGTATATAAAAATAACTCACTGTGGTTGTGAATTTGTCTATTTCTTCTTTTAGTCTGTCAATTTTTCCTTCACATATTTTGAAATATTTTGAAGCTATATTATTTGATACATGCAATTTTTAAATGGTTGTCTCTTAGGTTAGCCCTTTTACCAGTATGGAATGTCCTTTTTGTCACTAGCAATGTTTCTTGTCTCAAAGCCTACTTTGTCTAATGTTAATATCGCAACACCAGCTTTGTTTTGGTGAGCATTTGCAAAGCATTTTCCATCCTTTTACTTTTTGCCTTTTCTGTATCCTAATATTTGCATTGTGATTCTCATGAGCAGTATGTAGTTGGGTTTTGTTTTTTAATTTAGTTTGACAGCTTTGCTTTTTAATTGGTGTATATAGTCTATTGTCACTTAATATAATCTGATATATTTGGATTTAAATCTGCTATATTGCTTTGTTAACTTTTCCCCACCTGTTCTTTTTTATCTCTTTTTTGCCTTCTTTTGTATTAATCAAGTATTTTAACTCTCCCTTTTTCCCTCCTCTATTAACTTGTTATAAAGTCTTTACAATTCTTTTCGTGGTCCCCAAGAATTACAACATGTATCCTTGATTTATGAGCATCAAATGCAAATTAGTAACTTTATCACTTCCTGGGAAGAGTGGGTTATTAAATAAAATTTAATTCTACAAATATTTAAAGCCCTCAAGGACTTATTTTTATTGTTGTATATTTAATATATATTTAAGTTCATCCACATATTTATCCTTTCTGTTGTTCCTCATTCCTTCCTACAGTTTTGTTCTTCCATCTGGTGTCTCATTCCTTCTGCCTAAATTACTCTATTCAGTGTTTCTTTTAGCATGGTTCTGCTGGTAATGAATTTCTCAGTTTTCGTTTTACTGGAAATGTCTTTATTTCACTTTCATTTTGCTGGGTTTAGAATTCTCTATGTCATTTCCTCTAATGTCCCTGAACTGGAATCTTGCCATTTCCGTTTGCCCATAGTATACACTTAAATCAATGCAGCCAGAGACTGGCAGTGAGTTTCCAGATCTCATACCTGCCAAGCAAGGATGACTGTTTTCAAAGTTATGGATAAACCATTGGTATTAAGCTTTTTGGAGGGCACTTTGTAGACTGTATTAAGATCTAAAGTGTACATTCAGAGCCTTCTAGGCTCTTAGCCCATTTCCCTAATGCATATAATTGCACAGGTATAAAAGTAAAAATAATAGCAAACATTTATAAAGCACTTACGATCTGCTATGCACCCTTCCAAGTGCTTTACATGTATTAACTACCTCATCAGGGTAGTTAACAGTGACCCTATGAGGGAGGTACTATTGTTAGTCCAGTCTTACAGATGAGGTTAAGTAAACTGACCAAGGTTATACAGTTGGTAAGAGACTGAACTGAGATTTAAAACTAAGCAGTCTGACTTGAGAATCCATGCTTTTTTTTTTTTAACATCTTTATTGGAGTATAATTGCTTTACAATGGTGTGTTAGTTTCTGCTTTATAACAAAGTGAATCAGTTATACATATACATATGTCCTCATATCTCTTCCCTCTTGCATCTCCCTCCCTCCCACCCTCCCTATCCCACCCCTCTACGTCAGGGCAAAGCACCAAGCTGATCTCCCTGTGCTATGCGGCTGCTTCCCACTAGCTACCTATTTTACATTTGGTAGTGTATATATGTCCATGCCACTCTCTCACTTCGTCCTAGCTTACCCTTCCCCCAGAATCCATGCTTTTAATTAACACTCTGTACTGCCCCTCCAAGGGTGTTCATTAATGCATTTAGTAGCAAACAATGAGAATAAACGTCCACCAATCAGATGGAGTTAAGTATGGTATTTCCATAGAGTGGAATGTGATATAGCCATTAAAATAATGTAGTTCTGTAGTCACGAAAAGATGTGTATGACATATAGTCTATGAAAAACAGGTTACAGTATGGTGCCATCAGTTGTAAAATTATGTGTGTGGGAAGAGGAGTTGGTTATGGACAGAAGGCTCAGAAGTGCATTTTTAATAGTGAGCCTGAATTGCTTTTGACAAAAACAATAAAGTTATTTTTATTTAATGGACAGACACTATATCTTCTTCTTCGTGTATCCTAGTATTTTCTTTAATCTCTTCTATTTTTCTACCTAGTATATTTTTTGATGTGTAATAACCAATCAAAAATAAAAGCACGTGATAACTATTGAATGAACTAATAAAGAAATATTTGAGCTCCATTATTATTTACATAAGGATTTCCTAGAAGAGAAGGAAGTTTCTAGACTTTGCTGTGATGAATGATAATTCTTCATTGACTGGGTACTGGCATTTCTTATATCTTCCCTTGCACTCTGTCTATTTTTCTTTTTTCTTTTCTTTTTTTTTTAAACAGAACAACACTTAATGTGGATTTTGGCAATAAAACAAATACCTGCATTTCCAAGTGCTTTTGTCTTTGGTCCCTTTATTGTTTGGGAATCAATTTAAAAATTCACAAACCATTGATTTCCAAAATTCCTTTTAGTCGCTGTAACCTTACGTACCAAATCTGATTAAGAAAGGGAACCAAGTTCTCCACAGAATTAATATCCATCCATCTTCTTCTCTGTGATGCTGTTTCAAAATAAGAAATACATCTTGAAGGGTTTAGAGAGTTGAGCTGGGCTAAGTTGCCTGTGGAGAGAAATAGTAGTATCCAGCTTGCCATACAGGGCAAATGGATGGTTTATCCATCACATAAACCATCCATATAAAACTGCCTGAGAATTGGTCTCATTACCAAACTGTGCCCTGTTGGTGATCGAAATGAACACTAATTGGGGCACAGCAGACAGATGTAGTGAATTAGCTGCCTTGCGTCTTATGCTCTGAAAATCAGCTAAAAGTCTAGAACTTAATTTTAATCGCATAATACGACTGAGGTCTGTGTTTGTGTATGTCTGTGGGAATGTTCCTTAAACCATGCTCACTGGGGAAAGGAAATAAACAGTTCATGAATCATATTTTTAAATGCACACAGGGCTTCCTGTAAGTGCTATAATTTATTTTATTTTTTTCCAACACTGAAACCTCCATAAAATTATTCCACATGCATAGGGTTATGGTACAGTTTGATTTCCACACCGCACCCCTGAGCTCTCACCACATGTGTGAAAACAAAGGGTTATGCACGTACCACAGTCTTGTGCTTCACTGTATCTTGGATCCCATTTCTCCATTTTAATAGTTACGTGGTGTTTCTGTCTTCTCATTTGACACACAATAACAAGGAAGTGACAATCTCTGTGATTGAGATGGTCCAGCCTCATCATACACATTGTGCGGCCATATCAGACACACCTAGAACAGTCTGCAGAGCAAGACTGATATTTTTTAGGTCTCCAGTAATCTCCAGTTCCTCGTGTGATATAAGGGCCGTAAAAGATCCCCTCAGGGAGTTTTGTTTCTGCACAGGGAGCCAGGACTCAAGGGTTCGGAGCCAACATTCCCTGGGGTCAGTGACAAAGGACTGGACAGAATTATTTTTCCTCTAAATGTGAGCAGTCATGTCACCACGTCTACAAAGAATTCTCAGATCTTTCTCTAGGACCTCTTTACACTCAAATGTTTCTTCACTGGAATATCACTCTAAGATTTTCAAAAACTATACTATCACTTTTTTACAGTACTGACTCAAGTATTATATGAGTATGTTACAGTGCTCATATAATTCAGAAGGTTTTATTTTTTTAATCTTTTTTTAGTTTTTGGCCCATCTTTATTTATTTATTTATTTTTATTTAAGTATAGTTGATTTACAATGTTGTATTAATTTCCTCTGTACAGCAAAGTGACTCAGTTATACATATATATATTCTTTTTCCTATTCTTTTCCGTTATGGTTTCCCACAGGATATTGAATATAGTTCTCTGTGCTCTACAGTAGGACCTTATTGTTTATCTGTCCTGTATACAATAGTTTGCCTCCGCTAATACCAAACTCCCCTTCCTTCCCTCCCTTACCCCCCATCTCCCTCAGGTGGTTTTATTTTTTCAATGTGTATTTCAAAAAAGCACCCAGGAAGCTCTGACCTATCATATTCAGCTTGAGGAGGCTGTGTTGGCCTCTGCAATTTAGCGAGGTGAGATAGTCTCTGCCATTCACGGTGTTGTCCCCTGACCAGCAGCTGCAGTATCACCTGGGAGCTTAGAAATGCAGACTCGGAACTTCCCTGGTGGTCCATCGGGTAAGACTCCGAGCTCCCAATGCAGGGGGCCAGGGTTTGATCCCTGGCCGGGGAACTAGATCCCACAAGCATGCCACAACTAAGAGTCCGCATGCCACAACTAAGAGTCCACATGCCGCAACTAAGAAGTCCGCATGCCGCAACTAAGAGTGCATGCAGCAACTAAGAGTGCATGCAGCAATGCTGCAACTAAGACCTGGCTCAGCCAGAATAAATAAATTAATTAATTAAAAAAAAAGGAGCTTCCTTGGTGCAGTGGTTGAGGGTCCGCCTGCCGATGCGGGGAACGCGGGTTCATGCCCCGGTCCAGGTGGATCCCGCATGCTGCGGAGCGGCTGGGCCTGTGAGCCATGGCTGCTGAGCCTGTGCGTCCGGAGCCTGTGCTCCGCAATGGGAGAGGCCACAGCAGTGAGAGGCCCGCGTACCGCAAAAAAAAAAAAAAAAAATGCAGACTCTCAGGCCCCACTTGGACCTACTGAATTAGATTCTGCGTTTTAACAAGCTCCCAGTGGGCTCTAATGCAAGATGCAGTTTGAAAAGCACTGAAACAGTCTATACACAACATCCCAGCCAATATGGGGACAATGCCAATTAAATTTCAACCTGCATGGGCCTGTTCAACAATTATATTACATTTGAATATGACTTTCTTCTGTTCTCTTGTTGCTCAGAGGCCCCTCTGCCCACCCAGATTTGAGAAAAATCACTTAAATATTTGACAGTGTCTTTTGTGTCTTCTAGCAGGTTGCCCTTCCCTATACTTGTCATTCTTGCAGGCTGCTTAACAGTTGTCAAAGACAATGTTATAACCTGCCTGTGAAGCTTGTTTGATCTAATGTCATAATCCTGTTGACCTGCCAGGCCCTGTGATTCATTATAGTTAGAGCTGCTCATATTAATGTGAGTTATGGGTAGGGAAACTTTGTTTCATGAAGATCTCCTGTTTGGACTTGTTAGATTTTGTGAAACCAAGACAAGCAAGTGATTATTTCCCAAGTCATACTGTATATGGACTAGAGTTTAGAAATATATAGTATACCTAAATGCTTTCTAGTTAATATTGATATTGTAAAAAGCATGCAATAATATCTTATTGTATTATCACATTAAGAAACATAACACCTGCCTTATTTACTTTTTGAGCAAACCAGTGTCATTTAAAGAGACTATACAGGGACTTCCCTGGTGGCGCAGTGGTTAAGAATCCACCTGCCAATGCAGGGGACATGGGTTTGAGCCCTGGCCTGGGAAGATCTCACATGCTGCAGACCAACTAAGCCTGTGCACCACAACTACTGAAGCCCAAGCACCTAGAGCCCGTGTTCCACAACAAGAGAAGCCACCGCAGTGAGAGGCCTGCGCACCGCAACGAAGAGTAGCCCCCGCTCGCCGCAACTAGAGAAAGCCCACATGCAGCAACAAAGACCCAACACAGCCAAAAATAAATAAATAAAATAATAAAAAATAATAATAAAATAGAGTATACAAAGTAAAGCAACATAAAAAATGCAACTATTACAGGGGATATGCATATTCAATCATTCAAAATAATTAGTCATATGAATAAACATTGAAATAATTACTCGCTAGATTTGTTTTTTTTTTTTGTGGTACGCGGGCCTCTCACTGTTGTGGCCTCTCCCGTTGCAGAGCACAGGCTCCGGACGTGCAGGCTCAGCGGCCATGGCTCACGGGCCCAGCTGCTCTGTGGTATGTGGGATCTTCCCGGACCGGGGCACGAACCCGTGTCCCCTGCATTGGCAGGTGGACTCTCAACCACTGAGCCACCAGGGAAGCCCTAGAGTATAATTTTTATTATTTTATTTTATTTTTAAATAAATTTATTTATTTATTTATTTTTGGCTGCATTGGCCCTTCGTTGCTTCACTCAGGCTTTTCTCTAGTTGCGGCAAGCGGAAGCTACTTTTCGTTGCGGTGCGCGGGATCCTTATTGTGGTGGCTTCTCTTGCTGCAGAGCATGGGCTCTAGGCATGCAGGCTTCAGTAGTTGTGGCATGTGGGCTCAGTAGTTGTGGCTCACAGGCTCTAGAGCACAGGCTCAGTAGTTGTGGCACATGGGCTTAGTTGTTCCGTGGCATGTGGGATCTTCCCTGACCAGGGCTCAAACCCATGTCCCCTGCATTGGCAGGCAGATTCTTAACCACTGCACCACCAGGGAAGTCCCTAGAGTACGATTTTTATTTTATTTATTTATTTATTTATTTATTTATTTATTTATTTTTTTCTTGCGTTATGCGGGCCTCTCACTGTTGTGGCCTCTCCCATTTGCGGAGCACAGGCTCCGGACGCGCAGGCTCAGCGGCCATGGCTCACGGGCCCAGCCGCTCCGCGGCATGTGGGATCTTCCCGAAACGGGGCACGGACCCGCGTCTCCTGCATCGGCAGGCGGACTCTCAAGCACTGCGCCACCAGGGAAGCCCTAGAGTACGATTTTTAAATGGTAAAATCATAACTCTTGTCCAAACATAAATGTCAAAGATTTTATTAATCTGATTTATTCATGAAGGAACTAGTCAGATATAAACTTAATATTTACAGACAACTTAATAAAGAAATATTACTTAGATTGCTAGGTTATACAAAATTCGTTACTGACCTACAGGGCAACAAGCTGTTACCTTTGGGGGTCATCATTTCCACTGAACGGGAATTATTTGCATTTCTACCAAAAAAAAAAAATCTGTCAGCTAGCTTGTCACTTCACAAGGTCTGAGACCTTTAATCAATAGCAAACAGTGACAGTACCATACTGTCTTGATTACTGTAGCTTTGTAGTATAGTCTGAAGACAGGGATCCTGATTCCTCCAGCTCTGTATTTCTTTCTCAGGATTGCTTTGGCTATTCGGGTTCTTTTGTGTTTCCATACAAATTGTGAAATTTTTTGTTCTAGTTCTGTGAAAAATGCCATTGGTAGTTTGATAGGGATTGCCTTAAATCTGTAGATAGCTTTGGGTAGTATAGTCATTTTCACAATGTTGATTCTTTCAATCCAAGTACATGGTATATCTCTCCATCTGTTTGTTTCATCTTTAATTTCTTTCATCAGTGTCTTATAGTTTTCTGCATGCAGGTCTTTTGTCTCCTTAGGTAGGTTTGTCCTTAGGTATTTTATTCTTTTTGTTGCAGTGGTAAATGGGAGTGTTTCCTTAATTTCTCTTTCAGATTTTTCATCATTAGTGTATAGGAATGCAAGAGATTTCTGTGCGTTAATTTTTTATCCTGCTCCTTTACCAAATTCATTGATTAGCTCCAGTAGTTTTCTGGTAGCATCTTTAGGATTCTCTATGTATAGTATCATGTCATCTGCAAACAGTGACAGGCACAAAAACAGAAATATAGATCAATGGAACAGGATAGAAAGCCTAGAGATAAACCCACGCACATATGGTCACCTTATCTTTGATAAAGGAGGCAAGAATATACAGTGGAGAAAAGACAGCCTCTTCAATAAGTGGTGCTGGGAAAACTGGACAGCTACATGTAAAAGAATGAAATTAGAACATTCCCTAACACCATAAACAAAAATAAACTCAAAATGGATAAAGACCTAAATGTAACGCCAGACATTATAAAACTCTTAGAGGAAAACATAGGCAGAACAGTGTGTGACATAAATCACAGCAAGATCCTTTTTGACCCACCTCCTAGAGAAATGGAAATAAAAACAGAAATAAACAAATGGGACCTAATGAAACTTAAAAGCTTTTGCACAGCAAAGGAAACCATAAACAAGAAGAAAAGACAGCCCTCAGAATGGGAGAAAATATTTGCAAACCAAGCAACTGACAAAGCATTAATCTCCAAAATGTACAAGCAGTTCATGCAGCTCAATATCAGAAAATCAAAAAACCCAATCCGAAAATGGGCAGAAGACCTAAATAGACATTTCTCCAAAGAAGATATACAGATTGCCAACAAACACATGAAAGGATGCTCAACATCACTAATCATTAGAGAAATGTAAATCAAAACTACAATGAGGTATCCCCTTAACGCTGGTTAGAATGGCCATCATCAAAATGTCTACAAACAATAAATGCTGGAGAGGGTGTGGAGAAAAGGGAACCCTCTTGCACTGTTCGTGGGAATGTATACTGATACAGCCACTATGGAGAACAGTATGGATGTTCCTTAAAAAACTAAAAATAGAAATACCATATGACCCAGCAAGCCCACTACTGGGCATATACCCTGGGAAGACCTTAATTCGTAAAGAGTCATGTACCACAATGTTCACTGCAGCACTATTTACAATAGCCAGGACATGGAAGCACCTAAGTGTCCATCAGCAGATGAATGGATAAATAAGATGTGGCACATATATACAATGGGATATTATTCAGCCATGAAAAGAAACGAAATTGAGTTATTTGTAGTGAGGTGGGTGGACCTAGAGTCTGTCATACAGAGCGAAGTAAGTCAGAAAGAAAAACAAATACCGTATGCTAACACACATATATGGAATCTTAAAAAAAACAATGGTTCTGATGAACCTAGGGGCAGGACAGGAATAAAGATGCAGACGTAGAGAATGGACTTGAGGAGAAGGGGAAGGGTAAGCTGGGACAAAGAGAGTGGCATGGACATATATACACTACCAAATGTAAAATAGATAGCTAGTGGGAAGCATAGCACAGGGAGATCAGCTCAGTGCTTTGTGACCACCTAGAGGGGTGGGATAGGGAGGGTGGGAGGGAGAGGCAAGAGGGAGCAGATATGGGGATATATGTATATGTATAGCTGATTCACTTTATTGTAAAGCAGAAACTAACACTACATTGTAAAGCAACTGTATTCCAATAAAGATGTTACCAAAAAAAAAAAAATAGCAAGCAGTGAGGTGAACCAAGTATTATTCCTTCTGTTATCCTCTGGCACTTTGCCCCCAGAAGAGGTTTTCTACCTTATGTCCAAGTTGTATATAATTTTTCTTACACTTATAGAAAACCATTTTCTGTTAAAGATGTCAACATGATTTCTAATGAAGGTTTAAATAGGCTCACTTTCTTCCCTGGTGGCGCAGTGCTTGAGAGTCCGCCTGCCGATGCAGGAGACGCGGGTTCGTGCCCCGTTTCGGGAAGATCCCACATGCCGCGGAGCGGCTGGGCCCGTGAGCCATGGCCGCTGAGCCTGCGCGTCCGGAGCCTGTGCTCCGCAAATGGGAGAGGCCACAACAGTGAGAGGCCCGCATAACGCAAGGAAAAAAATAAAAAATAAAAAAAAAATAAATAAATAAATAGGCTCACTTTCCAAGTGGGCATTTATTCTAACACAGCAGAAGGTGAAAGCTGGCATACCTTTTTCTACCTCCTATCCTTACTCCTGAGCTCCAGCAGGTTTTCAAAGTAACTGTAGATTTCCATGCCTAGTGATCCTTAGCCCTAGATTTGTGCTTGGATATCTGAGGTGGCTCAGAGAACAGGCATGACAGAGTGCCCACTCAGAGAGCTATGAATATGAGGAGATTCTGCTGCTTACACTTACACCACGTGGCAAGGTAAATCTGCTTCCTGCTTTTGATTGATCCCTGTGGGCGTTGGTGTGTTTCAATAGGAAATTAATATTTTTGAACTTAGGCATTCACTTTCTCCCCTATACATATGCTAATTACATAAGATGTAGGTTTCTCTCTGTAATCATTTATATTCATATTCATGAACAATGTTGCCTCCCTCTTACCATTTGGCTTCTATTGAATCTCATCTGCATTCTTCTCAGAAATTGAATGAATTGTGAGCTAGCATGGAAAAGAATCAGTATTCTGAGTGTATTAACTAGGAAACATTGACCTATAACTAAAAGTTATTTTCTAAAATAATTGTAGGGAGGGTTTGAGGGTTTGGGTTTTTTTTTTAAGTTTGTTTTAATGTCAGGGTCTGCTTGCATTCAGAGCATTCACTGCATCTACAAAGAAGTGGGTCTTGGCTTTTACTCTGCTCCTGGCTTCAGCTTGCTCTCTGAAGGCAGCCAAGGGCAGAGAGGGCCCTTCACATTCTCAGCAGGGGACCTGGCAGAGGGGAAGATGCCAGAATCATCGAGTTCTCGGCATAAATAGTTCCAAGATCTGAATGCATTCTTTCCGAACAATTGAATGAATGGGTTTGTTCTCCCCTTCTCTCTGGTGAGCTAACCCTGTGTTGTTTTGGTCTGTTCAATAGCATTCTTCAGTGAAGATGTTTGGAGATAGAATGTAAATTTTTCCCTGTCAACCGCATATGGGAATGTGATACAGGGTCAGAGTTCACAACAGCTGGGAGTTCTCAGGGTTAGGGCCTGCTGTTGAAATATCTAGAGATGTTTCCCAAAAGGAGGAGTGTTTCTGTTTGGCTCAGAATAAAAACACTATTTTATGTGTTTATATAGCATTCACTAAAATTTGTTCTGATGTTTGGGATAACTCCATTAGGATTCTTTCCTAAACACTTTCGATTGCCTGTCTTCATTATTATTTTCGGTAAAGAGGTATAATAAAGCTCAAGCTTTTATCTGTATACTAACTTTTATAACTGAAAACGAGAATAGGTACAAAAATGAAAGCCATTTAGATCTTTCTGCATTTTAACTTTAGAAGAGGTTAGGTTCATGTAATGATTCTTTTTTCCCCAAATAATTTAAAAGGCTTCATTTAAACCTTGATGGTAACCTGAATTAAAGGTTTATTATGTTTCAGTGTGATTTGTACAGTAGCACTGGCAACGCATCTTATATGCTTTTATTTTATTTTATTATTATTATTATTATTTTTGCGGTACGTGGGCCTCTCACTGTTGTGGCCTCTCCCGTTGCGGAGCACAGGCTCCGGACGTGCAGGCTCAGCGGCCATGGCTCACGGGCCCAGCCGCTCCGCGGCATGTGGGATCCTCCCGGACTGGGGCATGAACCCGCGTCCCCTGTATCGGCAGGCGGACTCTCAACCACTGCGCCACCAGGGAAGCCCCTATGCTTTTATTTTAAATGTTACTTACATCACGGAAGAGTGGTATCTTGATTATCATGTAGATTCTTGGGGGCGTTTCATTTTTTTTTTTTTTTTTTTTTGCATGATGTGAAAACTTATAAGCATCAATTAATTACTCCCATGCTTGTCTATTTTGAAACATTCTGATTTTAACATCCTGATTTTTTGCCTTGATTATATTTTATTATAATAAAGGTGTTGACTAGAAAATTTAGAAAATATTTACAAAGCATGGGGAAGATATCATCATCTGTGATATCCAAACAGAAAAACTACTATTAATATTTTAGTCTGTTTCCTTCCAATATTTTATCCATGCATGCAAGTGTATATTTATATAGAATTAGGATCATCCTTTATGTAGAGTTTGTATTCTGCTTGATATTATGTCACTTATGGATACTTTGAAACCACAAAAAAAAACAGGTTGCAGAAATGTTTCTTTTCAAATGGAAAATGTTCCTGCTATGTTATTAAATAAGAAAGCAATATGTATTTTTAACTCATTTTTGGTAAAAACAACATTATACCATGCCTGATTTATGTCGTTCCAGATTCTTCCTTATTACAATGTATGCTCCATTCTTTATGCTCTTTTTGCTTATTTGTGTTTTCTGATGGTTCTGTGCTGGAGCGTGTGTTAGTTACTTTTTGGACTTCATCAGTACAGGCTGAAATAACTCAACAAGAATCATCCCTATCCAAAAACCTTTGTGACTAGCTTCTTCTCTGATTATTTTCTTTCTTTCTTTCTTTCTTTTTCTTGGGGGGGGGGGCGGGGGCTGTGTTGGGTCTTCGTTGCCGCACGCGGGCTTTCTCTAGTTGTGGTGAGCCAGGGCTGCTCTTCATTGCGGTGCGCGGGCTTCTCATCGCGGTGGCTTCTCTTGTTGCAGAGCACGGGCCCTAGAGCGCACAGGCTTCAGTAGTTGCAGCACATTGGCTCAGTAGTTGTGGCTTGCGGGCTCTAGAGTACAGGCTCAGTAGTTGTGGTGCATGGGCTTAGTTGCTCTGCAGCATGTGGGATCTTCCCAGACCAGGGCTCGAACCCGTGTCCCCTGCATTGGCAGGCGGATTCTTAACCAGTGTGCCACCAGGAAGTCCCTCTCTGATTATTTTCTTAGAATAAATTCCTAGGAGTGGAATAACTGGGTCTAAGTGCTGAATATTTTGTGTGTGTTGTAGTCTAATTATGTTCTTCTTGGAAAGGAGTTTTAAATGTGTTTTTTGCAAAGTAAAGCACACTTATTCTGCCATATTTGCCCTCACTTCTTTTCTTTATCATGCTTTTTGCATCATTATCTTTTACCCATCTTCCATAGCGTTCCTACCTCCTTATAAACCACATGCACTCTTCTCTCTCCACCCCTCCCCCCCCCACAAATCCACCTTTTCTGGACAGAATTATCCCAGGGCTGGCTATGGCTCCACATGTCAGTACTGTGCTCTGTACACTGTCCTCTGCTCCACAGCTCACCTTGGCCACATTCCAGAGTACTGTGAACTCTTTTCCCTCTGGCACCATGCACTGTGCCAAACACATGTCTGTGCAGTTCCAGAGAAATCACCTCCTCATTTAGTACTTACTAAAATCAAAACAGCAGATCCAATCCTGAGATGAAGATTTTGTGAGTTTTTCATTTCTGTGAATTTAGTAGCTTGAGAAAATTAGTGTAAAGAAGTTGTCCTTGAATTTTCAAGCATTCTGGTCCTTATTTTTATTATTTATTTTATTTTTGGCTGCATTGGGTCTAAATTGCTGCGCGTGAGCAGGGGCTACTCTTCGTTGCCGTGAATGGGGCTTCTCATTGCGGTGGGCTTCAACGGTGGGCTTCTCTTGTTGTGGAGCATGGGCTCTAGGCGCGCGGGCTTCAGTGGTTGTGGCTCGTGGGCTCTAGAGCGCAGGCTCAGTAGTTGTGACACACGAGCTCTAGAGCGCTGGCTCAGTAGTGGCGCACGGGGTTAGTTGCTCCGCAGCATGTGGGGTCTTCCAGAACCAGGACCCTCGTGGGCTCTAGAGCGCAGGCTCAGTAGTTGTGACACACGAGCTCTAGAGCGCTGGCTCAGTAGTGGCGCACGGGGTTAGTTGCTCCGCAGCATGTGGGGTCTTCCAGAACCAGGACCCAAGCCCGTGTCCCCTGCATTGGCAGGCGGATTCTTAACCACTGCGCCACCAGGGAAGCCCTCATCCTTATTTTTTAGGAGCTGTTTAGAATAAGTTTATTATTAGAAACATAGAGCCCCAAATTAGAAAGTTCATTAGAAATGGTTCAAGTATTTTTATTACAAAAATACCTAAATTGTCTTTATTACAATGCCACCTTTTATGGCTAAAAATCCAACTGTGTGGCTAGAAGGAAAAATCTGTACAGCAGCAGCCATGTTGGCCAACATTACTTTCGCCTCAAATGCTAGGGCTGTGGACCAAAACTGTCTCATCTCCTGCTGCACTGAAGAGGAACAGAATTAGTTTATGATTAATATTCCAACCAGATGTCCGGGAATTTGGTAACTGCAGTTACAAAGGAAGACAGAGGGAAGGAAGGCACATTTTCTTTTATGTATGGTAACAGTGGGTTTTAAATATTATGGATATTCAGGAAAGAGAAAGGCATTAAATTCTCGTAATCTGTGTAACTGAATATCTGCTACCTGTTAGGCACTTTGCTAGGAGCTTTGAGGAATAATGTCCAGTTGCAAGAGCACTTCCTCCTTGCTGATCAGACTGTCATAATCAACTCAGGAGAAAAGCATGTGAACACGTAACTACAGCAAAGGCAATTTAAGAGAGGGGCTTTTTGGATGGATCTAGAGACTGTCATACAGAGTGAAGTAAGTCAGAAAGAAATACAAATATCGTACATTAACGCATATATGTGGAACCTAGAAAAATGGTACAGATGAACCGGTTTGCAGGGCAGAAAGTGAGACACAGATGTAGAGAACAAACGTATGGACAACAAGGGGGGAAAGCAGCGGGAGGGGGTGTGTGTATGATAAATTGGGAGACTGGGATTGACATATATACACTAATATGTATAAAATGGATAACTGATAAGAACCTGCTGTATAAAAAAAATTAAAAGAAAAAAAGAAGAGAGGGGCTTTTTGAGTGCTGTTAAGCAAGTGCCTTTACATTCAGTTCAGGCCCGGGTTATTTCCAACTGTGGAGATACAGGAAGATATTCTGGAAAGGTAGTTGCTTTTGAGCTGAGCCTTAGATGAGCTGATAAGATCTTGATAGATAGAGATGGTTAAAATGTGCCGTACATAAAAGGAACGTAAAACTATGATAAAATCGTGCAAGGCATGTTTGGGAAAAGCAAGTAGACCTATCTGACTGGCGTGGAATGTTCAAATGGGAAAGGAGTGAGAGAAAACCCTGGAATGGTAGGTTAATCAAACCCATCTGAAGCAGGACTCAGTCCGTCGAGAGGTTGGTATTTCTCAGAGTCGTTTCTGTTTAGACTCACTACATCAGCATTATGTTGAGTTAAAATGCAGGCTCCTGGGCCACACGGCAGATCAGAATCAGAGGGCAGTCCTCTGAAATCTACATCTTAATAATTGTCCTAAGTGATTCCAATGCACACTAAAATTGGCGAACATTGGTTATTGAAACAGCAACTAGGAAGGCGGTCAAGTGAATGCTTTGGACAGGAGACTGGCCGGCCGGCAGGGAAATGAAGGTCTGGGTGGGGGAGTGGGCGTTCAGAGGTGACGCCAGGAGCTTGTGAATGAAGAGGGGGGGGGTCTGTGACTGCTGGTCAGAGGTGGTGAGAGGAAGTCATTAGGACTCTGAGCTTCTGCAGCCAGGGAGCCTGGGCGGGGGTTGTCCCTTAACAGAAATATGTATAAGTAATGAATTTCTTTGAGCCCTACAGGGTCACTCTGAACCTCTAGTCCTCTGCAAAACTGTGTTTAAACCCTACAGAAACGGGGGCGTTAAACACAGTTCAACCCTAACAGAAATACCCACATGAAAAATGTCTTGACTTTGCAAAAGGAGTTTCACGTCTGCTCAGAGCCCCTAGCACCACGGTTGGCCTGTCGGACACCATGATGTGAAGATAACGTTGCTGGGTCCCTTGCTCTCTGCCCAGGCTGTGACCTCGAGCAACTTGGTCTTGCCCACTGCCCTCCAGGCCCAGCAGCCTCTGATGTTGTCCCACCAGCCGGTCTAGGATATGCCGTTGTTTCTCTGAGTTCTGCAGTCCCTGCCCCATCAGCATCCTTCCCTGCTGCTCTGCGTGTCACCAGTGACTCTTCGGCTGCTTCACCAGGCAAAGCAGATCTGT
This sequence comes from Lipotes vexillifer, assembly GCF_000442215.2. Taxonomy (NCBI): domain Eukaryota; kingdom Metazoa; phylum Chordata; class Mammalia; order Artiodactyla; family Lipotidae; genus Lipotes; species Lipotes vexillifer. The sequence continues at coordinate 464,963 of NW_006791339.1, read as the reverse complement.
GCCCATGACTCTAATTCAAGGGCCACAGTGGATGATACAGATGCTCTACCTTTGTCATGGTGTCATAAAGTGCCCACATGGGGCACTGTGGCCTGGAGGTATGAGGCAGAATGGATTCCTCCCTTTGGAGAGCCCTCTGCCGGAAGGGTCTCCAGGCAGCATTCTTTTTTTTTTTTTTTTTTTTTTTGCGGTACGTGGGCCTCTCAGTGTTGTGGCCTCTCCCGTTGCGGAGCACAGGCTCCGGACGCGCAGGCTCAGCGGCCATGGCTCCCGGGCCCAGCCGCTCTGCGGCATGTGGGATCTTCCTGGACCGGGGCACGACCCCGCGTCCCCTGCATCGGCAGGCGGACTCTCAACCACTGCACCACCAGGGAAGCCCCAGGCAGCATTCTTTTTTTTTTTTTTTGCGGTACGTGGGCCTCTCAGTGTTGTGGCCTCTCCCGTTGCGGAGCACAGGCTCCGGACGCGCAGGCTCAGCGGCCATGGCTCCCGGGCCCAGCCGCTCTGCGGCATGTGGGATCTTCCTGGACCGGGGCACGACCCCGCGTCCCCTGCATCGGCAGGCGGACTCTCAACCACTGCACCACCAGGGAAGCCCCAGGCAGCATTCTTTAGCTCTGTGTTTTGCAGATGGAGGCAACATGACTCTTCCATCCTCTCTGACTTCCTCAGGGCTGCCAGGAGACACTCGGAGTGGCAGAACCTCGTCTCCCCACTGAGAAAGTAGAGGCTTGTGTGGGGTATCGAGTTCATTGTGCCTGGCCCTGCTCCTCCCCTCAAACTGTGTGTTCCTTTAAAACTCACAGAAGGACGTCCTCAGTCCTCAGCAGGTGATGCTTCGGCAGGACAGTTGCATGCCCCCATCACAATATATGCCCACTCCCCTGTGCAGGACACCACTAGACTCACCTCAGATCTCCACTTCATATGGGGAATTGAAAGGCAGATCCTGTATGGAAGAGGAGAGACCGAATTATTTTCACTTAATGTTTTAGAGTAGGCAGTACATTTATATAAAATTCAAAAAGGGGAATCCCCTGGTGGTCCAGTGGTTAGGACTCCACGCTTCCACTGTAGGGGGCCTGGGTTTGATCCCCGGTCAGGGAACTAAGATCCTGCAAGGCACGTGGCGTGGCCAAAAAAAAAAGTTCAAAAGGTACACAAGGGTATCCTGTGAAAAGCCTCCTTGCCAGCTCCATCCCCTGCCATTCAAGTGAACCTGTTTGTGTATCATGTAAACATGTATCCATGTATTCTACCACCGTTGTAAAAATGGAAAATGGTAGCATACTGTACATACTGTTCAGTACCATGCGTTTTAAACTTCCACATCAGAGCTTCCTCATCCTTTTTACAGCTGCAGAGTATTCCATTGTGTGAATAGACCACGCTTAGATTTAACTGGCCCCTCTAGGTAGAGCTTGGCATTTTTCCAAGGTCCTGCTATTACAAACAATGCTACAATGGACAGCTTGTAAATACTTCCTTACAGACACTGGCAGGTGTATCTCCATGGTCAAGACCTAGAGTGAGATTGTTGGTCAGAGGTTATATGAATGTGTAATTTTTAAAAATATTGCCAGGTTCCTCCCCATAAGGGTTGTGCCATTTTGCATTCATATGATTGAGAGTCAGGAGTCCCTTTGCCCCCAACTACTGTTTCATCAACAGAATACTGTCGAACTTTTGGATTTTGTTAATGCTGATAGGTGAGGGGTACGTTCTCAGTGGTTTCTGGGGCAGGGGAGGGAGGGCGGGGTCACGTTGGAACCTCTGGGTTTCCAGAGCAGTGGTTCACACACAGCACGCACAACACTGTTATTCAGAGAAAACAAAAGAGGCCACCAGCTTTTTAATTTTTATTTAAAATGTCATTTATTATTATTATTTTTTTAAATGAACAGACAGTGAAATTGATTTTGCCTTGGGTGTATAGTCCTCTGGATTTTAACGCTGGGATAGATCTGAGTAACCATCACCACAACACAGAATGGCTCCATCACCCCAAAAAAGTCCCCCATGTTCTCCCTTTGTAGTCACACCCTCCCCCTGCCCCTAGACCCTGGCAACCACTGATCTGTTCCCCATCCCTGTAGTTCTGTCTTTTAGAGAATGTCATATAAATAGAACCACACAGCATGTAACCCTTGGAGACTGGCTTTTTCCATTCAGCATAATTTCCTGGAGATTTCATCGAAGCTGTTGACTCCGTCAGTAGTTTGTTGTTTTTTATTGCTGAGCAGTATTCCATTGTATGAAAGTAGCACAGTTTGTTTACCCCGTGAATGACATTGGGTTTCTTTTTTCCAGTTCTGTATGATTATTAATAGAACTGCTGTAAACATTTGTGTACTGATTTTTCTGTGAATGTAAATTTTAATTTCTCTTCAGCATAGCTTAATTTCCACTTCTTATTATGAGTAAATTTAGGCATATTTTATAAGTTTAAGAAGCATTCATATTTCTTTTCCTATAAAGTGCTCATTTCCTTTACTCATTTTTCATTTTGGTGACTTTTATCTTAGACAAGTTGGTTTGGGGGTGCTGACAGGACGTCTGAATGAAAATGTCTAGCTTTCAGTCTAAAGAGGCAGGACTAAAGTTTGAGAGGCGCCTGGAGACATAGTTGTTTTTTTTTCTTTTGTACTTTGCTTTTTTATTGTTGCATAGTATTCCACTCAGTGACTATACAATAGCTTATGTGACCAGTTTTTTAAAATGAAAATTTTTATTGGAGCGTCTAAACATGGGCATTTCCACAGACTGTGTCTTCAGGCTCTGCATGTTTTTCTCTGTTGAAAAGTTTATGTAGGTCCATGGCCTCATCTTTCCATTCTCTCCCAGTGTGACACTCAAATCTATGTCTCCAGCGTTGTACAGCAGAAACTAACACAACATAGAAACTACACAAACTATTCAACAGAGAAAAACACGCAGAGCCTGAAGACAGAATCTGTGAAAATGCCTGTTTAGGATCTATTAGGATCTAAAGGAGGAAACCAAGAAAGAGACTTCTTAGGGGTCAGAGAAGAGCCAAGATGGTGCAGGGTAATATTAATAAAAGCTGAATATTAAAGGTCTGCTAAGTGAAGGGTGTCAGTCCACAGGGCCCAGTGTTCAGAAGGAGGAAGAACATCTCTTTCCAAGAGTTCCAAGCAAAACCTGCACAATTTTGTCTGATTGGACTGGTGTAGGTCACATGACCACCCCCGCACCAATCATGGTGACCAGGAGATACAGTGCACTGATTGGCCTACCTAGGTCATGTGCTCCAACTCCATAATTTTCCAGAACTTCATGGATCCCCAAGGGGAGGTATGAGGCTATTGGGTCGAAGACAGATGCTGAAGAAACAACCAGCAAATGTCTAGTAAGTGGCCTTTGAGAATGGTGTATCGTCTAAGTCTAGGTTGACAGCACTTGTGTTTCAAGGTGCAGAAGTGGAGATGACAGGTGTAGAAAATTCAGTTCAAGAATTTGGCTCAAGTTTTGGTAACCAGGAAACTTAAATGAAGGATTGTTCCTTTTTTTCCCCCAAAATAAAGTAACATCCGTGCATAATCATAGCACAGGGGAAGGTCATGGGGAGAAACATCATGGAGACTGTGAAGCCTGAGGGATATTTGAAGAGAAGGATGATGGCGGAAGTAAGAACAGGTAAAGCCCAGGTGCCACGTGAAGGACATGCAGCGACACAAGGCTTTCCCCCACGCTTGCCCCTCTCCTATGTGTTCTCCTCACTGCAGTCAGAAACGCTTGTCATTGTTGGTACCCAATGAGAGTAACATCAGTGGCTTCACGTTGCTTCCTGGATGCAGGCTTTAGGAAGCGCACTGGACTCTAGGGCCCTGTGGGAAGTGTCTCCTACCTGTGTTTACTGTTTATTCTCCAGCCCCAAGGGACCATCAAGATCCACAGGCTTATCCCTTGCCCTCTTCAACAACAGTAATCCTCTGTCTCTCCACTAAGCTGTAAGCTCTGCCTAGGTGTGGTTGTGATTGTTTGGCTCAGACTGGATCCTCCAGCACTGTGTCTGGCATATAGCAGGCACTCACACATGGGCACTGGAAGGAAGAATGGATGCCCTCTAATCTGTGAAATTTGCTGTAGCCTCAGTGTTTATTTCTAAGGTCTGATTCTCACCCATTGCTCACTCAAATCAGATGTCATTTTATTAGAAACTAAACAAGAGAAATAATGAATGAAGCTATTAGGAAAAAAAAAAACCTAAGCCCTTAGAGTTCTATTTTATGTTTATATGAAAAAAAAAAAGAGTGGAAGGCAACATGCCAAAATATAGACAGCGTTAACTGTAGGTGGTGGAAATAAAGATCTGTTTTGTTTTTTTTTTCTTTTCAGTGCTTTCCAGTTTTTCCACAATGCACATGTTTTACTTTTTGGTATTTCCCAGATTTTCCAATACATTGAGGAAAGTGTTTCAATTTTCCAATGGTAAACTTTCAAAATAATCCATGTGAAACTTTGTAACAAAACCACAGCAAGCTCCTCATTCTCTGACTTAGATGTATTCATCTCTTGGTTACATTAAGAATTCACCTTATTTGTATGGAAATATGTTAATATAAATGTTTCAGACAATACATGAAATTTCTAAAAATCTTATATGTTCTGGTACAATGTTATAAGTCATAATTCTAGTTATCACTTTAAAATGTGTATCTCAGAAATAACTAAATTTCCTTGTCAATTGCATCATTATGAACTTTCATCAAATCTTTAACCGTGGTCATTTTTAAGTCTTTTGTCACTTACAGACAGTTCTGGGCGTACTCTGATGCTTTTGCAAAAATGTTCCTATAAAAGGGTTTCGTCTTCAAGGAATTCATGCAAAACTCTGACAAGTACAGGTTTCTTGTAACTGACTATACTGCTGAACTGAATGAATAAGCATTTTCAGAACTCTAATGGAAAACTGATGAATTCATAAAAGATCAAGATAAAAAAATTAATTACATGGGACAGAGTGAACTGATGAGGATGATTATAGTTTTTGTGACTTTCTGTTTGAATAAAAAAAAAAAAAATCCCACAGGGACTCAGAGGCAAAAATATACAAATCAATTTTCACTGCAAAGTAAAGGAGCTGTTACAGTGGAGGATTCCTGGACTGAATGTCAATATCATGACCTAGTATGAGTGTGTTTTGTGTGTGGTAATTGCAATCACTGTTGCTTTTGTTGTGGTCATGCATTTACAATGCTTGGTGTCAGCTGATTTATCTCTTGTAAAAATAAAATACAGTGTGTGTGTGAAAAAAAAAAAAAGAATTCACCTAATGAATTTTGCTGCGAGAACGCTAAAGGAAGAAGAAAGTGGATGACATTAAGGAGTTAAAAATATTTTAAACAGGAGTTTAAGGAAAGAAGCAAGCAGGGAGGGAGAGAAAGAGGAAGAAATGGGGAAGGCGGGAGGGTCAGAGGAAGCAAGAAAGAAAACCAGAATCGAAAATGTAAAGAAAGATTGATTAAATCAAGCATGGTGCCCGCACCCAGTGAAATCTATACACTATTTGAAATTCTGTCTCTGAAGACAGTGGTAGTACTCAGACGGGCATGGCGGAGCTTCGGCACCACCACATCTACAGCATCTTCTCAAACCACCCCAGACAAATGCGCTCCGTAAGTAATGACGGTGTGCTTGCTGGGAAGTGGCTCCCGAAGCAGCCAGCTTCTTCCTCCAGCCAGCTGCAGCCCCGACCCCTGCCTGCCAAGAAAGGATGACGCCACCTCTGTGAAGATCATGACAGCCCTTGTGATACACTATGAAATCAAAAATAATAAAGAGAATTCCTGGCGGTCCAGTGGTTAGGACTCAGCTGTTTCACTGCCATCGCCTGGGTTTGGTCCTTCGTCGGGGAGCTAAGATCCTGCAAGCTGTGTGGCGCAGCTAAAACAAAACTTTTTTGAAGTACAGAATTCAAAAAAAAAAAAAAAAAAGATTGAAGGAACAGTGTGATTATAGCTGTGCATTAAGAAAACAATTTATTCCAAAAGAAAAACTGGAAGAAAAGACATAGTATGAATAGCGTGATTGTGGTTTGTATTTTTCCTATTTTCAAATGTCTACAACTGTACTTTTTAAAAATATGTATTAAGGCTTCCCTGGTGGCGCAGTGGTTGAGAGTCTGCCTGCCGATGCAGGGGACGCGGGTTCGTGCCCCGGTCTGGGAAGATCCCACATGGCGCGGAGCGGCTGGTCCCGTGAGCCATGGCCGCTGAGCCTGCGCGTCCGGAGCCTGTGCTCCGCGACGGGAGAGGCCACAACAGTGAGAGGCCCGTGTACCGCAA
>NW_006791339.1:446128-458517 GCF_000442215.2 Lipotes vexillifer | reverse complement strand
CACTTTGTTATACAGCAGAAACTAACACACCATTGTAAAGCAGTTATACTCCAATCAAAAAAAAAAAAAAAAAAAAAAAAAAAAAAGTATTATAAAACAGTACAAAAATTGTATTTTAAATGTCAGATCAATTATATTTGAATCAAAATTATACCTGTATACAGGGGAGCACTCATCTGACGTACGTCATCCATTTCTCTCCCGCAGGATGTGCTGGGTGGCATCCTGATCACCGCCATCCTCATCGTCCTCACCTACCCCGCCTGGACCCTTATCGATCGCCTGGACTCGGCCAGCCCCCTCTTCCCTGTGTGTGTCCTGGTGGTGCCATTCTTCCTGTGTTACAATTACCCCGTGTCTGATTACTACAGCCCGACCAGAGCGGACACCACCACCATCATGGCTGCCGGGGCTGGGGTGACCGTAGGATTCTGGATCAACCATTTTTTCCAGCTCGTGTCCAAGCCCACGGAATCCCTCCCTGTTATTCAGAACATCCCACCGCTCACCAGCAACCTGTTAGTTTTGGGTCTGACCAAATTTACCGTGGGAATTGTGCTGATTCTCCTGGTTCGTCAACTTGTACAAAATCTCTCGCTGCAAGTGTTGTACTCCTGGTTCAAGGTGGTCACCAGAAACAAGGAGGCCAGGCAGAGGCTGGAGATCGAAGTGCCTTACAAGTTTGTCACCTACATGTCAGTTGGCATCTGTGCTACCACCTTCGTGCCAATGCTACACAGGTTTCTGGGATTACTGTGAGGCTGAAGTGGTCGGAAATTAGCTCACTAGACATGAGAGCAAGACATCAAAAAGTTGTTGAGTGGGGAAGTTTTGACAACACATTTTTCTTTAAAAAAAAACAATTCCCTAAGTCACATGTCTGTTTTGCTGATACCTGAGATATATGTTGCTGCTTTATGGAAGGAAAAATGGTCTCACGGTGACCACTAGCCTGTAAGCGTCATGTTGCAGATGAAGCCAGGCAAACCCACAGCTGAGTTCTTTAAGGCGCCCCACCCCGTCCATTACTTGGACTTTGGACCAGTCCTGGGCTGGCAGGAGTTGTGGCCTGGCTTAGGAACGGCCACAGGCCCCCCTGGGTTCTGGAGAGCCTAAAGAGACGGGCATGATCCAGGAGGCTGGGCGTCGGGCGTTCCTTTTCAGTTGTGACCTTGCCCAGCACTGAGTCTCATTTCCAAAACTGGAATGTTGGTCCAAGAGAAAGGGTGGCGCCACGTGAAACTGCATTCCTTGGACAGGGCGACTTTCTGGTCACGATGATCACATTAGACAGTGCCTGCTTGGGGGGAAAGAGCACTGTGAACGTCGCTGGGAAGCACGAAAGGTGGGGGCAGAGCTGGCGAGGTCACGGGCATGAGCCTGCTTTCCTTATGCATCCTGGTCTCTGTCGGGTGCATACTGAACAGGGATCCTCTCCTCGTTCGTACACTTTGCAAGATTCCAGGCACCATTTCTATCCTCTTCTGACCCATGAACCCAACTGGCTGCTCCCTTCTCACCTCATCTGGGTTCCTCTGAGTGTCCTGCTCTCTCCTGCATCAGAGTGACTTGGGACAAGCCCTCTGCTCTGCTTCAGCTTTTTTGCTTCCTTACAGACTGGGAAGACAGTGTCATCTGTCCGTGAAAGTGGATCAGTAGAAGAACGGATGAACATAATCCTTCCTGGGGCCTGACAGAGGGAATAGGCCTCCCTCCCTGACACCGTTCCTCCACTTAGTTACCTTTCCTAAATCTGTTTGCTCATCTGAATAGAAACAGTGGCTCCCTTTCCATCTTCCCACCTCTTGGCAATTTTAAGGGTAATTAATGCGAGAACACCATCAGCCTCTCTTAGGAAAACAAGCCAACAAAATACAACACCCTTTAAATCTCGGGAGAGTCCTTAGACTTAGGAAGGTGGTCATTATGCAGACAACCCCCTGCAGGGGTTCCTCTTCAGTTCTTAAGAATGAGGAGGAACAGGTATCAACAATGTTCTTAAAAGTGAGTATCAACATGTAATTAACAACGTGTGTAGTGCCTGAGCTGCTGAAGCCAACGATTTATAACCCTCATGCATCCTCACCATGCACACACTTTGGGGGAAAATTAGCCTGCCTGGAGAGTTAGGCCCTTACCTCTGCATCCAGCGTGAAAACTGAACACCCGTTTCTCCTGATTTTGAATACGCACCCTGGCCTTTTGGTTGTGATGATCTTTAGTATTTGACTTAATGCTCCAGTTTATTGAAAAGAATAATTGTAAGACATCCCGTTTTTCCTTCAAATTCTTCTGACATTTTTCAATGTTAGAAGGCAGGGGTCAAAATGACCTGCCGTTTGCCTGTTTTTAGATCATACTCTGACCAGTATTTGTGGCACCGTGATGGGGAGATGCCCCAGCTCACGGGCACCCCTGCCCTAGGCCGCCCCACAATGCACTACATGGGGCACTTCCCTGTACCTCCGTCCCCACAGTCTGCCAAACCCGAGGTCACAGTGCTAGCTAATATTTACGCGAAATGATTTTAGTTGATTTCTCTGAAGCCAACTAGCAAAAAGGACCAGCCTTTTCCACTTGTATCTTTTGAGAAGGGCCATAATTACTGTCACAGCAGTGGGTGTGGGTGATTCATTTGTGTGTGTGTAAATTTTACTGATGTCCTTTCGTTTTAAGTCTCAACAATAGGATTGCGATCAGCTGTATTATATATTTAAGGCTGTATTTACACAATTTGGATTGAGGATGAATATGTTAGCCACAGCTCGTTAAAGAAAGACCCATGGATTTGTCATGGTCGCTTTTCAAAGTCTCTTGATATAGCATCTGAAGAATAAAATGTGCATATTGGTGAGGCCAAACTTAGTTTTTGAGCACTACAGCTCTGTGGCTTAGAAACTGGTTGGAAAAGTCCTTGCCTGATTCAAACTGCAGCTTGGCCAGCCCTCTTCATTCACTTCACACAGCGCTTCACTCTGTTAGACCCTCACACCCTCTCAGTCACACACACACACACACACTTGCCCCTTCAAAGACTGCCTTCTGTCTCTGACCTTTGGATTTTTCTCTCTGGGGAAAGACTGCCCCCTGCTGGCTTGCGTCAGGCTTGGTCCAGAGCCTCTCTCTTGAGCGGGAGTCCTGGAGATGAAGTTTCAGAATCCAGCTCACCGTGATGTATCCAATTTAAGCTTAGGACCGGCGGTCTGGCCAGTCCTGAACTTGGAAATGGTGGCAGCAGAGCCCTCGGGGTCGTTGGCCCCTCCAGGAAGAACACACGCCCTGTTCCTGGCGGTCCTCATTCCTGCCCCCAGCCCACCACCTCTCTGGACCAGGACTTCATCCTGTGACTGTCATTTTAAACAGCCATCATCTCAGGCCAGCTTTGCTCGGACTTGCACCCTAACAGAATATGCAAAAGAAAACGCAGACGAGACCATGAATTAAAAACCCTAAACAGCTGAAATCGCCCCTCCACGTGCCTGCAGAGCACAGTGTAGCACAGGATTTTCTTGCCCAAATAGGCGACTTATGCTTCCCGAGTGTAACCAAAGCATGTGGTGTTTCGGGGCCATAGGCTCCGGGTTTCTATTTTGGAAACTTTCAGCTGTCTTGCTTATGTACCGTATGTAAATTTATTCTTTTAAAATAAAATCATTTTTCTTTGATTAAGATTTATTAAATGCTTTAAAAGCCCAGTGTTCTGCTACCTTGGAATTTTTTTCCCTAGATCTTTTCGCCCCAGATCCTCAGGGTTCATGCGACCTGAGTTGAGAAGAGGCGACAAAAATAAACAGGTGACTGTACAATTCTCTATCGCTGTCATGATTCAGTCACATGCAAATGTTGGTGAGCATCATAGCAGCCACAGGTGTGATGAACAGGAAGTAAGTGGTAAGACTGCATGCTTAATTACCCTCCTTCAACTCCTTGATACTAAAGTGCATCCTCTTACCATACTTAGAGATAAATGTCACTATGTACTGAAAGGTAAATGTTAAAGGTGAGGCTGGTAAAGGTAAGTAAAACAGATGAGTATGTTTTACAGATGAGTATGTTGTCTGCTGAACAAAATGGACATGACCGCATTTCACATTCACATCATTGCAACGATATGCTCTGCCTTTAAGCGTCCCTTGCTATTTGAAATGGTGCCAAAAGCTGATGACGCTCTTATTTGCAAGGCTGAGGCTAGGGCCTATTTGTACCTTGAATGCTGTGTATTTCATAATACCTAATATGCTGCATACTTGAGGCCTGATGAGACCTCATCTGCCCTGTGGAGTTCTCTCCAGAGGGAAAAGATAACTTTGTAGTGTGAATTGAGAAGAGGGAGAGAGGAATTCCAGCTTTGAGGTCTGACTCAAGGGAGGCTCGTGGGAAAAGCAGTGTGTGAGCCAGGCTTAAAGAACAGATGGGGTTTGCACAGGGATGTGATGCACAGTAGGTATGAGATGGTACTCCATGGTGAGGGCACAGCTTGCCAGAGACACTTCTCCAAAAACCTCCAGCTCTAACAAACAGAAGACAGACCACACCCGTGCTGGTGAGTGTGTGTGGGAATAACAGTGGTGGCAGGGGTGGGATAAACGGTGAGCAAGGGGCTTTGATGTTGCAGAACCGAATCACGAGAACAGGAAGGAAGCAGAAGCTCTTTAGTCCCTTTCCTTGCTTCCACATGGGACCATCCAGAGGAGGTGACATCTACAGGTATTAGTCTCCTTTCATTGTTCCTCATTCGAATATTTACCCGTGGGTGCCTTCCCCTTCTGCCGTCTCTGAACCTGTCATTCCCACGTCCTCAGTCTGCGCCCTTGGTTGCCCGTGCCTCTTCCCTCTTCTCTTTGCTCAGGTCCCTGATGCAGTCCCATGAAACTTCATTTTAAAAACATTTTACCACGATCCTGGCTCTTTCCAGGACCTGTAAATACTCCATGTTGCTCTTTGATGATCAAGAACCAAGCCCTGTTTCTCGAGTAAGAGAGAGGTTAACCAGAAACAAGTGGGATGTGAGTATAGACGTATCTCGTTTTACGGGATAGATGTTTTCCTAAAAGCTGCCTGTGTTTTGATTGTTTAAATGTGAATTTTAAGTGCACTGAGGGATTTGCTGTTTAAAAATCATATGGCAGTTCTTCATTTCTGTAAACATAAGGCTCCTTAATGGATTATTTGGGATACACCACACACGCATTGTTTTCTTCTAGTGGGGCACACCTGTAGTGCAGACTTTTTACAGGATGCATACTAAGAAGAATGAGAGCTGAATGTGGACCATGAACAGAATGTTAAATTCTTAAAACTGTAGCCTCATGAGCCAAGGGAAATCTATATGAAGCCAAAATCCTTTTTCCTCTTCCACGCCTGTCTGTATAGCAAGCAAAAGCCAGCAAGACAAGCAGGGATGTAGCTGGACTTCCGGCTGGGACGCTTCTTTGCTGCACACACTCAACACACCTGCTGGCAGCTGTAGCTGGCGCTCTCGCTATGACATCAGGGTCCCCTTGGTTGGAGCACAAGCCAGATTCTTTCTCAATGGAGAGGTTCAAAGAATGTCAATGCCTCTTCAATACACACAAAGCCAGCCTTAGAGCACTGCGGGTGGGGCAGGGTGACAGTTGGTACTGCCATCATGTCATCTACCTGCATCCGTGAGCCTACATAGGAGCCAGGATCTCCTGGGCTTCCAGTCTGCAGTGTCTTGTGGGAAGCAGGTGGGTGACCCTGTGACAGGGGAAACTGTGCACAGGGCACACTAAACACAGACCATTTTAGCCATCTTAATTAGGTACTGATAAAAATATTTGGCTGGAGAACTATCTTTGCTGTGGGGGAATAAAACCACAGCTTAACGTCAATTCTTCATGAAGTGAGTCAATCAATTCTGCTGCTATTAAATAGGTAATAGTAATTTCATCAGGGTATCCCTTTCTACTTTATCTCCAACATCATGGTTTTTTTCATTGATAGAAATTCAAAATATCCATCTTCCACGTCTCTACTTGTTCAATCTTCGCTCTGGCTTCTTAAAGATATGGGATAGAGTTATAATATCCTTGTCTATTAATTTTATCAGCTACGTAATTTTTCAGTCTGTTTTTTATTCATTTTTCCCCTTCCTATTGGTTGTATTTGCCACTTTCTTTGCTTGTCTGATAATTTTTTTTATTGGACGCCAGATACTGTGAAGTTGACAGTGTTGGATGCTGGATATTTTTTTATCACTATACATATTCTTTGTTCTAGGATGCAGTTCATTCCTTGGAAGTAGTTTGATTCTTCTGGACCTTATTTTTAAGCTTTATTGGTTGAACCAGAGTAACGCTTAGTCTCGAGTTGGTCTCCCACTCCGAAGGCAAAGCCCTTCTGGGTACTCTCCCCACGGTTTCCAAGGTTTGCTAGCTCCGGCCCGCCTCGTGTGGGCTCCCAGGGCGGTTCCCTCACATCTGTGGATGTTACAGGCGGTCTTCTCTTCCTGAGCAGTTCCCTCACATGCACGCACTGGCAATGCTCAACTTAAGACTCAAGGGCGAGGCCTCTGCCTATCTCTCCTCGGCTCTTTCCACTTCCCTAGCCGCTTCGGCCCTTCTTTCCCTTCTAGCCGCTTCGGCCTCTGTGGACTCCCAGCTCCATCTCCTCAACTCCTGGAGACCTCCGACCTCCACCTGGGTCCCCACTGCTGCACCACAGCCTGGACTCTCTCCAAGCCGTAAGCTGGAGAATCACAGGCCTCACCTTGTTTCTTTTCTATCTCTCGGGGAATCACTGGCCTTCGTTGCCTGGTGTCTAATATGTTGAAAACCATTGCTTTACGTATTTCATTTGGATTTGTAGATGGGCAAGCAAAGGAGGAAAATGTTCCTCGGGAAGAAGGAAGTAAAGACTACATGTATGGATCAACCAGGATGCAAGACGCTGAACTAACTTGAAGACTGGAGAGGAGGTCAGTCAGCTCCAGCCGATCCATGCTTGTTTTCATTATGCTCCAGAACAAACCCTGTCCAGGGCCTCTCCGTGACAGTGGTGCTCAGTGTCTCCCACAGATTGTCTCACCTACACGATCTCTCTCCTCCCTACAGCATGGTTTGCTATTGGGGCACCTTTCCGTCTGGCTTATTTTGCTTCATCTGCCACAGGCTCACTTCCAGTGCTCCGTGTTTAAACGTTGTGCTCGAAAATCACAGCTAAGAGATCTCCAGCGAATCCCGTCCGTCTCTGAGTAGCCTTTCAGCACCAGTGTGAATGTATACACGGGTTTGCCTCCGTTACAACTGGTTTCTTGCTGGCCCTAAGTAGGTACTCATTTTAGGGGTGGGTGGAATGTAGGAAATTTCTTTTTCTACCGGGTTTGGAACCAAGCAGGCACATGTCCTCAACATCCTCACTTTTCTGTCTTAAAGAAAGGGCAGATTTGCTTTGCATGTCTGACAAGCACCTCCTAACACCTGGGAGGGGTGGGGGAGGGCTTTTTCAAAATGTGTTCTAATGCAGAACATGTCATGTTCCTGATTTCCTTAAACAGAGACAATCAAGCCCAAACCTATGGATGAGGCGTGAACAACTTGAGTGTGGGCCTCGAGTGTATTTTTACTGCACTGCATGGCTCACATGAGGGAGAAGAAACAGGGCTTTAGCCATACATAATTCAGTTAAACCCTCTGCTGGAGGTGTTTGTTCAACCCACAGTCTACATGTTTACAGTCATCCTTTCTGTTTACTAGAAAGTTGAAGGTGGGCAGGAAACCTGAAAACAAAGCAGGCGGTAGTGGAAATGAAAATCACCCGGACTATTGTCAAGTACTTGCCACGTGGCTCCTCTCCCTTTGTCCAAGGAGGCCAATTGCCCCACATGGACTCTGGTCAGGGGCCTTAGGGAGCTGCTCACAGATTGTCCCAGAGGTGAGCCCTGCCTTGAATCTGATTACGTATGCCATCCTCTACTTTTTTTTTTTTAACTTTTTTGCTTGTTTGTTTTAATTTATCTATTTCTTTTTGGCTGCATCGGGTCTTTGTTGCTGTACGCGGGCTTTCTCTAGTTGCAGCGAGCGGGGGCTGCTCTTTGTTGTGGCGCGTGGGCTTCTCATCGTGGTGGCTTCTCTTGTTGCGGAGCACGGACTCTAGGTGTGTGGGCTTCAGTAGCTGTGGCTCACGGGCTTAGCTGCTCTGTTGCATGTGGGATCCTCCCAGACCAGGGCTCGAACCCGTGTCCGCTGCATTAGCAGGCGGGTTCTTAACCACTGAGCCACCAGGGAAGCCCCATCCTCTACTTTAAAAAAAAATTATATACATAAAATTATTCAAGCTCCTTATAGTAAGTCACAACTCAGAAGATCAGATGTCAAATGCTTTTCTTATTTAGAGGAAATATTTTGCTGAAGGCAGTTGTATTGCTTTAAGGCCACCTGTTTGCTTTTGGATGAAACAGACAAAAGAGCCAAGTCAATACCAAGCACTGGGGTCAGTGACATTTACAGGAAACACCAAGCACAGAGGCTAACACTGAGCCAAAAGATTGTGTGTGATAAGCCCATCACTACTGAGGGCAGAAGCAGTGGCTAGGCGAGCTGGTTCCTAGTTAGGCTACTCCTATGTAAGAGGTAACAGCAGAATTTCATATGCCCTGCATTGAGAAATCGAACGTACTGAGGTTATATACTGCTCAAGAACAAAAGTCACATTTCTATTCAAATATCTAAGACAACACCAAATGTGGGTATAGTCTTGCATCTTTAGGGATGGTTTTTCATGGTCCCTAAGCCAGTGCTGTTTTAGGGGGAGGCATATGGAAGTCCACTGGAGCACTCATTGTAATTGCAGAGTTGGCAACAACAGAAGGTTCATCAACAGAGGAACAGAACAGCTGGACAAATTATGGACATCCATGCAATAGGATTTGTATCATTTAAAAGGTAGGTAGGTCTAAAGGTACTGGCCTGGAAAAATGGGACATATTAAGTGAAATGTCATGATATGCACTATAGAAAATAGAAACCAGTAAGTAAAGCATGACCCCAAAACTGTGAGCATGTGTATGGGTCTGACTGTCTAAGGAAAATGTCAGGAACAACCTGAACTGTTAACAATGGTTAGTTACTTTAGAGGATTGCGGGAGGAAGGGTAAATTAGGTGGGGATGGTCTTACTTTGTACAGTTTTATAAGTAGTGAAGTTTTAATTTTTTGTTTTTTAGTATTTTATATATAAAAAACAAAACTGGTAAAAAAAAAACCAAAAAACTCAACGTTTGGGTAAGTAGGTAAATGACGCCAAATATCGAGTGATCCATGGGCTCTATGTCACTAGGTGTCACAAACCCACTTTTTAGCCATGTGACATCTGGGCACATTATTAATCTCTCTGTCAATTGTTCTCATCCTATAAGGGAGAATCCCTATTCTAACTCCCTCCTACAATTGTTAAACCAAGAAATTAAAAATGTTGAGACAAAATCACACGTGAAAATACTTTATAAACCGAAGAGTAATGCAGGAATGTCAGGCTGTAGAAGTTATCTGTAAGCTAGAACAGGAATCAATTATACCTAATTTCTCTTTTAATACGAGGGCTCCCAGTTTCTACTACATAGGTGTGTCTTCTCCAGTAAAAGCTTTCTGGCAGGCAGTGCCCACAGACTGCTCTGGCTCCAGTTCAAATGCCTCACGGGGACGAGTGTAAGACGAGCTGGCTGTGGAGCCTCCACTCATAAGCCGAAGATTCGTTTCTTCTTCTCGTGTACCCGATATTGTTATTCTTCCTGCTGTCTCCCGCTTCAGAGGGCAGAAACCTCCCCATGACGGATGGAGTTGATCTTTCCTCTTTCATGCTGGGATATACAGTTAGGTATCACTGGGTTTTTCATTACAAGTTGTTTCTGACCATCCAAAAATTACCCAGGTGGCTGGCTGCTAACAGAACTAATGGCTCCACCCACTTCAACAATGGCTATCACATGACTCACAAACCCTGATTTCAATCAACCCTGATTTCAAGCGAACTTGAAACTAGGGGAGAATGTCTCACTAATGGTAGTGGACCAGTAAGCAAGCCATCATGTGCAGACATGCCGATTCTAAAATTCATGCTCTTTTACCCTTTGTGTGCATCTGCTGGTGTTCGTATTAAAATACAACATGTTGCATTAATTTTTCTCTCCCAGCTTTACTGAGGTGTAACCTACATTTTAACTACCTCCTTAATTAAGGTATAGATATTTCCATCACCCCAAAGAGTTTCCTCTCAACTCTCTGCAGTCAATTTCCCTTCCACAGGCTCTAGCCAGTCAATCTGCCTTTGACTTTTCTAGAACTTCCTATAAATGGAATCCCTTGTGTCTGGCTTCTTTTACTTAGTGTAGTGTTTTGAGATTCATTCATGCTGTTCTGAGTATCAGTTGTTGGTATTTTTTTGGCTGAGAAGCATTCCATAGTATAGATATACTATAATTTGTTTATCCATTTATCTGTTTGAGTAACACTGCTGTGAACATTTGCATAAAAATCTTTGTATGGCCATACGAGTAGAGTAAACCTAGGAGTAGAATGGCTAGATGGCAGATGTGTGTTTCATGATTTAACATATTGCAAAACTATTTTCCAAAGTGGCTGTATCACTTTACATTCCCACCAGCCACACATGAAAGTTCCAGTCTCATCGACACTTGGTATAGTCAGTCTTTTTTATTTTGGCCATTTTAATTCGTATTTTTTAATTTGCATTTCCCTGATGACTAATGATGTTGAGCATCTTTTCATGTGCTAATTTCATTTATCTTCTTTTGGGAAATGTCTGTTCACATCTTTTGTCCGTTTTTTAAAAACTGGGTTGTCTTAAGTTATAAGAAATCTTTATGAATGTTGGACACAAACCTTTTGACGAGCATTATTTTTAATGGGCGTATCTCACTTCATTACTGAAATGTAAGGATCAGCTTACAGTGGGATTGGGAAGGAAGAGATGGCAGTCTGTACGTTCACTAATCTTGCTAAGCTGGACACTGCTGCCCTGGTTCAAGGTAGTAATATAGTCTTAGGTGCAGCAAAAGCTCCATAAATGTAATTCTTGTCTATCCTTATTAGCTATTTCTACAGGGACTTACTTTGAAGTTGCTTTACAGTTTATCGTGTTTCATATCATCTCAATAGTAACTGAGAACTTTTCTCAAACGTTACACCCAGCTTTTTTCCAATACATGGTACCTACTGGAGGATTCTAGATCATTAGGAGGTTAAGACAAGGCAGACTGGCAGAAGCTTAGCTTCAGAGAAGGAGAGACCTAATACCTCCGTATAAAATAAGACAGAGAGTAGTAGCTCTATTAATTATTTAAAACCATGATTTTATAACACAACAATAAAATGTATGGCCTAGGGCAAAAATAAGTTCTTCATTGTTTCCTAATGTTCATAGTGCACTGGTACCAGTGCGTCCCTTTTAACTCTTCTAGCAGAATGAATCTGTGCTGTGTGTCCACAAACCCCATCTCTGAGTATCACAGAGTAGCCAATACTGATGCACCCTCAAATATTTTGAATACATGTGCATTTTTCTTTCACTTTAAGATGACTTCAAAGGCTGTAACTATTAGACCATCACTAATTCTTAAAAGTTTTCTAAAAATGCTGTTATTGTTTCCCAGTGAGGAACATGGATCAAACATAGAAAATAAGAACTAAAAATTCTTAATCTCGTACGTGTGCTCTAATCAGCTATCTCATTTCATCAGGGAAAAGAACAGGATTCTGTCCTGCAGACGTGATGGTGAGAGGCTCTATGTGTGGAGAGCTGCTCTGTTTCTCAGAACAGCTCCTGGCCCCCCACTGGGCTCTCATGGACAAGCTGGCCTGATGCGGGGATGGCAGTACCACCCACGGAGCCAGACACTGCTTTCTACTTTATTCAACATTAATGCACAAGCACAAGTGGACTTACTTACTGTGGGGACAACTAAAGGGCACCTAGGAGGAGAGAGGGACCCTCGGGGCGAGAACCACACAACAGAGACCCATCTTCACAAAAACGGCTCAATGTTGATTTCCACGCAGGAGCAGGGCATGGTCAGCTCAAATTTGGTGATAACATCAGGATGAAGGACCCCCAGCTTCCCGATGCTCTGACCCCGGGCAAAGATCTCAGCACATCGCCCGGGGAAGAATGCAGGGCCTGAAAAACAGGGAGAGAAAAATCAGCGTTTCTCCTGGAAAAAATGTCTATTGACATTTAACACTGAGAGCTCACTAGTCTACTTTGAAAAATGACTATTCTTCTTTAAACTACTGGCCATGAAATAAGAGTGCTCCCTCACACTTTCTGGTCTTAAAAAGAAGCATTTGAGGGCTTCCCTGGTGGCGCAGTGCTTGAGAGTCCGCCTGCCGATGCAGGAGACGCGGGTTCGTG
>NW_006791339.1:436458-445886 GCF_000442215.2 Lipotes vexillifer | reverse complement strand
GCATTTGAGACAGCTAGTGGGAAGCAGCCGCATAGCACAGGGAGATCAGCTCGGTGCTTGTGACCACCTAGAGGGGTGAGCTAAGGAGGGTGGGAGGGAGGGAGATGCAAGAGGGAAGAGATATGGGGCTATATGTATATGTATAGCTGATTCACTTTGTTACAAAGCAAGAAACTAACACACCATTGTAAAGCAATTATACTCCAATAAAGATGTTAAAAAAAAAAAAGAGAAGCATTTGCTATTACACTATTATAAGGAAAGAAAAGGTTAGGGGCAAATATGAAAATCAGGGCCCTGTGTTTTTTATCACAGCAGTCCAGGAAGGATGAAGAACAGGAGGCTGAAGGAGCACAGGTGGGAGAAGACTTGG
This sequence comes from Lipotes vexillifer, assembly GCF_000442215.2. Lineage (NCBI taxonomy): Eukaryota > Metazoa > Chordata > Mammalia > Artiodactyla > Lipotidae > Lipotes > Lipotes vexillifer. Next base: position 445,513 of record NW_006791339.1, on the reverse strand, counting down.
GAAGTGTGCAGACGTGGAACTGCCCTAAAGAGGACAAAGGGAAAAATGAAATGTAAAACCAACGACTTTGCCTGGGAAGAACCTGTTTTGAAACAGGTTTTTCCATAGTAATACTTGCTGGATTAAAAGCCTACACTGAATTCATGTACTATTCAAAACATCACTCTTTTCTACCTCATTCCATAGAGAAACACGAGCTGCACTGTCATCGGCAGGCGTAGGCCTTGTACCAGAATGTGACCCACATTCCTGTCTTCCTAAGCAGTTTTGGCACATCTACTGTAAACCCACAGCAAAGGCTAGCCCCAGAACAAGGCTGGGTTGACCTCTGATTTACTCAGGGCAGGCAGAAGGTTCCCTCGCCACTGGGTGCCAAGGCATGGATATGGCTTCACTAACCCAGTAACAGTTCTAGAGGTTTAAACAGCTAAAAACAAGCGAGCAGACAAACATACAGGCCCACTGCATAGTCACTGAGTTACCAGTGCCACAGGGATGCATCAACGCTCCATACTCTACTGAGGTTAAAGCCAATGCTGACTCATTTCTCTCATCACCAACTTGTAAAGGGATTAGGTCCACAGCTCCTGACTGATTCAACCAAAACATCTACTGGCATGAACTATAAAATGCTGAGCCACAAGCCTCCAGCCCGCCATTTCAGAGTGAGTGCATTATTTATGAAAGAGTAAACTGAGTCTCTACTCATGGTCCCAAGGTCAGCATAAGGAAGAAACACAGAACTGGTGGGGTGTGTGTGGGGTGCTACCATTAAGTCAGCACCAGTCACACCACAGAGACATAGGACGACTATACAGAAGGATGTTTTCCTGAAAAATATTTTTAACTGTCATTCTTAAATAACCCCAAAGCAATCTGGTTGAATTATAAGGTGGCCTGTTTCTCACATGCCCCCAAACTAAATAATTCTGCTTCACTATTAAAGCAAAAATTTCAATGAACTGCATTTGAAGTTCATAATTGTTTGGCTATGTGCATTAATCCACACTTGGAGAGAGGGATCAAATACTACAGAAACCATACTGCATCGATAATGTATAGCCTAAGAGAGAGACAAATATTGCTGAATCTGACAAAGATGGCATGTTTTAATTCTGTCAAAATAAAAAACCTAACTTAAAAGATAAAACCAGGCCAAAAATAAAACACATAAGTTGTGGTGGTCCAGTGGTTAAGACTCCGTGCTCTCAATGCAGGGGGCATGGGTTCAATGCCTGGTCGGGGAACTAAGATCCTGCATGCCATAGTGTGGCCCCCCCCCCAAAAAAGACCACCCCCCTCTCCCACCAAATAAATATTCACATGATAAGTCTGTAAAAGTGTTGCTGGTAAGTGGTATAACCAAGGATCAGAGCTGAAAGGGCTGCCCCAAAGTCATTTATTCCATCACCCCTGGCACCCCTTATACAAAATTACATCTGAATAAACTACACTCTCTGAAAAAGACACCAGATTATTATTATTTTTTCTTTTTCCAGATTATTTTTAAAGGCCATTCAGAGAGGAAGTTTTCAAGAACTTCCCTGATAACCTTGCTATGTTTAAGAATCCTCACTGTACCCAAATCCTTCCTTTTTATCTATCTTCAAATTCCAATGTGATTGGATTCATTTTAACTGAAGCACAAAACCAAACTATTTTAGAATCTAAGCCAGATGTGCTAGCTCTGACAGTGTTAGCAAAATAAAGCCTAAGAGATAAGAACTTAGAATTTTTACATCATAAAACAACTTTTTGAATCAGAGCTTTTTAAGTAAAATTCAGTCACGTTCTTCTCCAGCTGGCGAGCATGATAAGCCAGCTGGACCTCCCTCTCTCCAGAAGTTTGCGCCAAACTTTGCTGAAGCTCACTAACCAGCTAAATACTTGGTCAAACAAAAGAATATTCATATCATTAAATAGAATTTTCCCCCTTTCCAAAGAAAAGCAAAAAGAACTGAAATTCATATTATGCATTATTTAAAACATATCCAGGTGTGGGAACATTCTAAATGACACACATATCAAAAGCTCTCAGCCCAGCACGGACCCGTCCCAGTCACTACAGCATCCTAAACTGCCCCGGGTCAGAGGCCCTCACCACAGAGGAGCTGCTTGGCAGTGAAGCAGGCACCAAAGGGGTCCTCTGCCCTCTCATCCATTGCTAATGCCCCCCTTCCTATCCACATGTGAAAATTAAGCCCAATAATGTGATTTCTGTATAAACTCCACTTTGCCGAAAACTGCACATTTTAACCTGTGATGACAACTTTAACTTTCTTGCCATTTTTCATTTCTACAAGGTCTTAAGATTTTCTGATTGATGCCTCTGTTGAGTTACAGCAAGGGTAAAGGTCTCTTCTTCAGACATAAACTGAGAGGCACACAGAAGTGCCTTCAAGTTTGTAAGGGGTACAGAGAGAAACTGTACCACTTGACTGATGTATGTGAACTAGAAATACTGAAAGACAATTTTAAGTTACTAGAACATAAGCATTTCTCAGTGCTTTTAGAAAACCTTTATGGTTCAAACCAAACTTTGCAGACAGAAGTGAATGGCTTCAAAGAAGGGCAGATGAAAAAGAGAATTGCTTCACTAACAAAAAAAGGGAACACACCCCACTAAGGCAGCAATTAGGCCTGAGTTCAAAGATGAGAGCATGTCCTCCATCAGCAGGAGGGGAGCTCAGCAGATCAATGTGATCACAATGCTCTAGTGAGGACCAAGGCAACTTAAATCAGTCTTTCCAGAAGTAAAAGAAGTCACATCTGAATGGAACCTAAATATGGGTCTAGGCTTAGGAAAAATCAGACCTGGATGGTAGCCAGAGGCTACTTTTATCTCATTAGCAAACAAAAAACTTCTGGAGAAGAGCAGCCTGCTGTGTCCAGGGTCATAAAGCTGCCAATTCAAGGGAAATCACGTTGCCTTGTGAATGGGAATTCTGAAATTCAAATTCTACAAAGTAACTTTTTTCTTTTAATCACCCATTTAGGTCCTAACAGAGTTCTGGTTTACTGTTGTACCAAGGTACACAAATACTACAATTTTCAACCTGTGCCCAAAACACTCTCCAGCAAAAAGCCTCTCAGCCCACTTCTCTACCTAGTTCCTTATACCGTTTAAACGCTCAGCTTTGCTGGTATCCATCACAGCAAAATGGCTTCGAACGGAAAACAGACTTGGGAAAAACAGTGTCCTCTGTTGAAGTACATGTGGAAACCCAGACAAAAGAAACATCAGTTAAAGCACAACAAGAATTTAATTTCCAGAACTTAGTGGGGTGTAAGTAAGTCCCTTAATTAAAGCTTTTGTAGCATCTCCTCAAGGTCTATAATTGTCTCTCTGTGCTCAAACGGCAGGACCACTTTGAGGACCTTGGGGGCAATTCTTGGGCCAGTAATCAGCACAGCACCCAGTCTTCAGCACATTTTCTGGCTAATTGACCTTCAAAGAGTTTGTGAGCTCCCTCTCTTGCTCGTTGCCAAACACCTTTCACAGTTTCTTTTTGCCCCCGTCTTTCTTTTGGAGTAATATTATAGGCCCACAGTTTGGATAAGCTTTACACATAGAGTTATTCCTATAATTCTGTGAAGCATCGGAAGTAGAAGCTTAAGGCGGTAACTGAGCAGACCCTTAATCTGAAAGCTCCATGGTGTTAGCAAGCATGAGGCTTAATTCCTTAATCTTTAAAACCCCTGCCATTGGCTGTTTTCAACTAATTCATTTGGTATTTTATTTAATCCACCTCTAAAAGTCATCCACTCATACAATTTTACTTTTCCCTTTCTTCACATTACTAATACATACTTTGGGGTTCAAATCCACATACTGTAACTGCCTTCAATCTGGTACTTTATCAAATTTTCCGTAATAAAAAGAACAAAATTAAAAGGCGGGTGGGGAACACTGGAAAAGGAATGTCAGTGTATCCCATACATCACAGCCAATAATAGAAGCTATCATCATGAGCTTTAATAAAAATAACCACACGTAAGTCCCCAAATTCAGGGACGAAACACAACATGCAGAATTATATAAATATAGTAAGCCACTGGGCCAACAGAATGTGTTTTAAATCTGTTCTAAATAACTGATGATGTATTATGGGGTGGGAGGAAGGAATAATCACTTAATAGGCTGACTCTAGGGCTGGCATCTACCCAAACCCTATCCTTTCCTCCCCCGAGGCCCTAATTCTAATACAATTAGATACATATAAAATTATCCATTCCACCGTCCAGTAACCCATCCTAGGAAATCACACAAAGGGAAAAAAATAAAATAAAACCCAGTGTTCCATTCTGGAGTGAAACTGACAGAGTAGGTGACTGGCCAAGAGTAAAATGGGGCTGCAATTATAATTTCCCACGCAGGACTTTCTTCTGGTCTCCTACCACTTTCTGAAAAGGTAGTAACCATAACTAACTATGCCACCAGCACATCAACCTCACTTTCCTTTTCTAAATAATGTTAATTTAAAGGAAAAAACAAAACAAAATATAGGGCTTCAAAAAAACCCCCCAAAACCCGACCACACACTTATAACATGTGAGCGGGGTATCATTCTTAAGGGTGGTTGTTCTCTAAGTTTTAGAACCAGGAGTTTTGGAGTGCCTCAGTGGAATGAGGGAGCACCCAGGGCGGAAAAGGCACAATGTAGATAAGACATGAACTTATAAAAAGGAAAGGTTTAGGAATATGAGGAGGAAAAAATTGGCATAACTACCACGATATAAACACACACATTTTTTTCAGATCTTAGTACACTCCGGGTTGGAAGAGTTCTCTGCAAAGACCATTTAATTTGTAAATGGAGACTGAATAATTTCCAACTGGTAATATAAAACACCCATTTTTCCCCCAGATATATACAAGTCTTCACCTTATATCTGAAGTGAAATATTTATGGTACCTAAAGTCTTTAAAGAGAGGGGACCTAATCCCTTGAGTTTAATGGCTATCTTTCATCCCTTTCTGAAGATCAAAAGAAAGAAAAACCCCTTACACAACTTTACAGTGCTAATCCCAACACACCTGCAGACTTTGTTAACCCTTAACGAGGAGGCAATTGGACGGCAGAGGAGCACTGGGCCCACCTACACCCACAGCACGGACGCAGAGAGGGAGCCTGCGCTCACAGGAGGAAGCCCTTAGGATCTAGTTTAAAGTCTGATCTTAATTATCTGTCTCTCGTGCACACATACTCATATTTCATAACCTGAAGAGGGTCAAGAATGTTAGGAGAGGGGCTTCCCTGGTGGCGCAGTGACTAAGAATCCGCCTGCCAATGCAGGGGACATGGGTTTGAGCCCTGGTCCGGGAAGATCCCATATGCCGCGGAGCAACTAAGCCCGCACGCCACAACTACTGAGCCTGCACTCCTAGAGCCGGTGCTCTGCAACAAGAGAAGCCACCGCAATGAGAAGCCTGCGCACCACAATGAAGAGTAGCCCCCGCTCGCCGCCACTAGAGAAAGCCCGCGCAGCAACAAAGACCCAACACGGCCAAAAATAAAAATAAATAAATTTATTAAAAAGAAGGAATATAAGCCCTGAAAATTTATATTTAAAAAAAAAGGAGAACTTAAACGTGATACATCTAGTTGCAATTTTAAATCCGTCTCAATTTTAATTTGTGTAAAACCAAAGGATTTTTAACTCTAGGTTAACAAGTGCCCTGTCTATTGGCTTTTTTTTGAAAATTGCTATTCCAAAATAATGCCATCATATCCTACATTTGTCTGGCACTTGAATCATTTCCTCCCAAATTTTCACATTTCTTAAATGTTCATAGGACAGATATAGAATAACAACTCAAAAATAAAAGGTATGGATCATCATCCTGCCTTCCTGGGTCAATAAAATGGGTCTTTCCCAGTCTTTCATCTGATAAAAACCTTTAAAGGACAATTTCTCCAACCAAATATGAGCAATTTATTATCAATACTTTCTCCACAGTTAAAGTAAAATAATAAAACAACAATAATAAAGAGACTATTCTAGGACTAATTAAAGGAAAGTGGAAATGTTGAGTGTTTGAGACTGCATCTGTAATTTCACAATTAGTTAACTTACTCAATTGAGACCTTTGGCCAGCATGGAATAAACATAACCTCAAACATGTCATTATCATAGATGTGCTGTAGTTTCAGAATTAAACTTCAGCAGACAAGTAGGGAGTACAGAAGAAAAAGACAATAATGAGATTGTGAAAACAAAGTACGCTGCTTTCTACTCATCTCCTTCCATCCCCAGTAAAGGGAGTGACTTGGTCCCAGTGCAGCCCTGGCCAAGCCCCAAGGACAGGCAAGTTACAGATGGAAAAAGTGAAGCACAAGGAGATTAGGGGACTTGCCCGAGGCAAGCAATAGCATAGGCCAGAGAGTGAGCACCTCTGTGTGTGGCCCCAAGGCACAGAAGGCCTAGGGAATAGTGTTTTCAAACTTTTGGTCAAGCTGTCCATTTCATGTTTGCAAACCTCCACTGGTTTAAAATTAAATAAACAAAACCTTTAAAAAAAAAAAAAAAAAAAAGACTGACCACCTCTAGCCTTAGGGCATAACCAAGTATGCTCTACAACACTGTTAACACAACATGATATAGACAAAACCTAGAGCTTTCCAGGGAAGACAGAACTACATTTTTAAAAATCCCATATAACACAGGCATCCTTAAAGAATAAGTTCCAGATTCCTAAAACAAGACTGGAGCAATTTAAACAGATAAATAAGCACCACAGTGACACCATCTAAAACGGCGAAGAAAAAGAGCTGCTACCTTAGACCCTGCGGCAGAGACTGCTTCTGAACCATTTTAACTCCTGCAGAATCTTAAAACTAGAAATGACCCTGGCAGTGATTTTGTCCATGCCTTTATTTCTAATATGAGAAAACGGATACCAAAGAGGTTAAGAAAACCATACAGCCAGGTAACAGCAGAGCTGAGAACCCAGTTCCTTCTTGAACCCGTCTGTGACTCTTATATAATGCTGATTTTCTGAAGGGCAGACCTAGTATCTACCCAGAGGGTACTCTGGAGAGTGATCACCCACTCCAGAATGCTGTCCCAACTTCTTATATCTGCCTCTCCCAACAACGCTGTGGTACAGACAGGACAGACATTATCATTCCCATTTTACAGATGAAGAAACTGGCATAAAGGGATTAAGTCCTAAATCACATGGGCTAACACAACAGAAGGACCTGACCCAACACACAAGAGTTATGGTTACTATATCACAGTTGATCATGCCTCCTAGGGCTCAACAAAATGTATTCTTCCCTATCATTTTTTTTTTTTTTTGGCAGTACGCGGGCCTCTCACTGTTGTGGCCTCTCCTGTTGCGGAGCACAGGCTCCGGACGTGCAGGCTCAGTGGCCATGGCTCACGGGCCCAGCCACTCCGTGGCATGTGGGATCTTCCCGGACCGGGTCATGAACCCACGTCCCCTGCGTCGGCAGGCGGACTCCCAACCACTACGCCACCAGGGAAGCCCCTGTATCATCTTAACATCTGCTTTTTCAACTTAGTTTATAATTCACGTTTATCATATGCCATTATATTTATATGTAGTAGTCTGCCAAATTGTTCTTTAAGTATTTTATGTTGGAATTATTTCCAATTATCCAGTTATAAATAGGGCTCCTGTAACATATATGTTACTTGTTGCTCTTTTTTGGTTTCTTCCTTTTGACAAAGGTAGTACCACACAAGTAAAACAATGCCAATTATTGTATAGTTCAATTACATATCAAAATGTTAAACAGTGGACTTCTAGCAATGGTAGTACCAACAAACCACAAACTTAATATAAGATTATACTGATCTTATTTTGTATAACACTGATTTTTAAAAATTTTCCCTTGCATAGTACCAACTACTTACTACCTTTTTTTTCAGTTCCACTGGTGGGGGAAAAAAAAAAAAAAGCAACAAAGCAGCCGAGGAAAATAATTCCAAGAGGAGATCTTTGTTCAGAGAATGCAATTCACAAACAAGCTAGGGGCCTTTAGGGATTAAGAAAATAAGCAGAAACCCTTCCCTTCTGCAAGAAGAGTGTCAAAGTGTAGTGGCTGCGAAAACAACATTGATAAAATATTTAACAGCTACTGATGAATATTGGACACATCAAAACAGGTCTCACAGAACAGACAACAGGAAGTTCTGGAGACATTTAGAGCAAGGCATTTAATCTGATATTTCTGCTCAACTGTTTACTCTTTATGGGCTGGCTTCAACATCATTCAAAAGAAATAAAATTATTGTAACTACAGTCACACGGTTTATTGTTTAAAAAAAGGTAATTAATGTCTGCCTATTTGCTAATATACTGGGGCCATGTTGCCGTTTCCCATGTTTCTTCTTTCACCTCTTCCAAACATGCTCTTTGCACATAAGGAAGTGTGTGTGTATGGCTGTCAACTGGGTGTGGTTTCAGAAGATGGAGAGGATTTTCTATTCCACTAAATTTGCCCCACCCTTTTTAAAGCTAATAACCTGACATTTTCATAAAGGGACCAAATTTTTCTCCTTTCACAATGAGAAAGAACGCCAAAAATTAAAGCATCTCTTAAGTTCACACTGATATGTATCAACTGAACTTCAAGTCAGATGCTTTCCTGAAAAGAAAAATTTTTTAAAAAAGGGCAAAATGGGAACAATGAGAGTACAGGGTCCTGAAGGGGGAGGAGTGGAAGAAGGAACAACTAAGACGCAAGGCTGCAAGGCTGCAAGTGTGGAGGGCTGGGGTCTGAAGGCGAGCTGCCAGCCTTGTATGTGGCCTATCTGGCCTAGAAGAACCCTTGGCAGGAAGACAACGTTCCTGACCCACGACCCACCAGGGCCAGCAGGTGCTCAGAGGTATTTCTAGGAGGGGGATGGGTTGCCCACGTCACCCAAGTGGCTACTGGCATTTATTTCTCAAGCAGGTGGAGATTAGGCCAAGCTATTGAACACTAATGTAAAGCAAAATAATCCATCAAGATCAAAACCACAACTGGGACCTCAATGAAGTCAGATGGTCTGCCTATCATTTATATAAAAGTAGCAGGAA